>NC_045159.1:27566986-27674486 GCF_900700415.2 Clupea harengus
TTCCTCGCCCCGTCTGAAGGCATTAGAGCATGCCATGAAGGGCACTGCCTCTTTCTGACACAGAGGCCGCCCGGCTATTAATTCACCTTTCGCTGTAATGAGGGGCCATCTTACTTAATTCAACCGTGAATAATTTATGAGAACACAGGGCGAAGATCAGTTATGCTCACCAGGCAACTCTCAGAAAAACAGGCATAGTCTTACGGCCACTCGGCCTATACATATCCTGATCATATTTCCATCATTATCTCCCCTTTTTTTTCAGAAAAGAGAAGAATGCTGCAGTGCGTGTCGAATATAATGTAATGTTATCTACATCTCTCTATCTGCTGGTACAACTGTAAAGGGACATTTATGTAGACAGACACGGTACACAATACAACCATCACATTAACAAAGCACAGATTAACTGTTTAAAGTACATCTGGTCCTCCCCAGACAAGGAAAGAGGTATATTAATGATTTTGTAGATTGTTGATTTCCCAAACATGACACGTTTAAAATAAACAAATAAATGTATATAGTATACACAGTCCATAGCTGAATTGGGTAATACAGGGGGTACAGCCTAGGGTGGATATCATGACAGGCTCACAAGAGGGAAAGTCATGAAAATGCGGGCGAAAAGCTAATATCCTTCTGTGCAGTGGCAAGGGTGGGTTCTGTTAGGTCTCGGTCCTCTGCCTCTGCGGGGCCAAAGCAGATGCAGTTATTTATGGCAGCGGTTGACAGAGACGGACGCGTCAGCACCACGGATGTCTTCCATCAGATGCCTTATTAGCTCCATTACGTCTCGTCACGATGCAGATCTTCAGCGTCACAGAAGGGAGAAGGAGAGAAGCCATTTGTTTTTCCCCTTCTCGTTGGCTGACCCATTTAAGCGATTTGGTGAGGCCAAAAACTGCAACTTCAGCTGAAACAAACACCTCTAACAGCTCGGAGAAGCCTTTGTTCAAAAATGAATGGGATATGCATGCATACTGGGGACAGACTGTGTCTGGGGACATTAAAAAGAGGACAAATTCTACATACAAAATGCACTCATACGGCACGTATACACACACAACACAAACAAAGCATTTATATACATGTTCAGTAATTCAAACTTGAACCGAGTAAAGAACTGTTAGGGTGCAGCCACTGCACAGCGGAATATGCACAAACAGCAAGGGGCTTTTTGGCTGGGGCATCCTCTCAGTATCTGCTAAAATGAAGAATTGATCATATGAAATTGATATTGATTACAATTAGCATTTATATTTGTTGTCAGAGAAGATTTTAGAACCACATAATCAGGTGTGTAGTCAGCTAGTTGCCTTGGTAACGTGAAGTCAAGGAGGGTCGAAGAGGGTGCATTAAGCAAACCCAGGAAAGGTGCATGGTCAGCCCCCCACTGTGGTTTCACACTTAAGCAGTTTTATCAGGTGTATTTAAAGCAAAAGTGGGGCCAATTTCACTTGGTTGTATTGAATGGTGGTATATGTGAGGGGTATGCAGTGAGGTGCTTTAATTGGCACTGTGAGGTCTCGGTCTGGTGTTTCCGCTATGCACTTAAGCGTTCATATGTGAGTTCTTTCTTCCATTCTGAATTGAATCATTCCACTTGAAATATTCCGGTCGCTGTTCACATGTGTTCTGAGTTAAACAATACAATCAACACGTTTCAAAGAACAGAACAGATTAGTTTTCTTGAGACAAACCAAATACTGGTGTGCTTCCAATAGCCGTGGGCACCGCATCGTGTGCTTTGGGCAGTAATATTTTAACTGCATTTCAACCTTACTGTAACTTTACCAGAGTGATTCCAATACTCCAATACTTTAAAAAAATTCATTTTCAGCAACGGTATGCAGTACAAATGTTTCTAGATTTCCTGTCATCAAGACTTTGAACTATTTTTAGTTCTGTCAAAATGCCAGTCAAAAAGTGTGCCTCAGAAACAGACCAGTTCTGTTTATTGATGTTAGTCTCTGTCAAAACCAGGGAAAGAAGTTGCCTTTGATCATGTGCAGAACCCATACTTGTATGACTATTAGTCCCTAATGTTTTCCTGTCACACGGAACATCAGAGGTTTAACCCGTTCCTTTTCAATCCCACTGAATTTTCATTGAGATTGGGGTAGTTCATTCCAGTGGAGGCAGCTCCATGAATCAGCTTCATTCTGATTGGGCCTGCAGGCAGAATATTAGCGGAATATTGGGCCTTATATAAACGTAGTTCAGGCACTGACTGATGGAGAGGAAAGCGCCATAGCACTTTCAGTTGTCAGCCGATCCCTTCAATCAGATAAGGTGACACTGCAGGGAAGATCCTCCGATCCTCTGCTGAAAAGGTTCACTGTTCAGAACAAACTGTTGTTCATGAAAATATGATGCTTTCGTTGGTGAGAAAACAGAAGTAGTTTTTTTTGCACACATAAAATCTGATTTTACTTTATTTGTTGACAAAGTGTTGTATCTCACTGGTGAAATGAATCACCTTAAAAAGGCTTTTGGAGAGGTCCTAGATTTTACATAGCAACAAGCTCTATCAAATATGTCATTTCATGTGAATATGTAGGGCTTCTAAAAAAAAAGTCTTACATTAATTCAAAACCCATTTAATTTCACGCAGAATGGAACATTCAGTGCCATAAGCAATTGCATGTGTGTAATGTGTGTGGTTATGTCCGTCCACTCCACTCTCAAGACTCTCAAGCTTTGGTGTGGACATTGGACCCGCTCCCGCGGCGGCTAAAAGCTGCGATTGCTAGCTTTGTCATTAGCGATTGGTTTTTTGAAGGATCACAAACATTGTTTACAGACACACGGCTCTCTGCACTGATTCTACACAAACCAAACCAAAAAGCTTTGACTGCTAACTTTGTAACTAGGATGTATCTTGTCGGTTCAGGGGGAAAGTTTAACGGGCACTGCTCTTACTAGCTTGCCTGTATCATGTGCACCTGGTCACTCTGTAGCTAAATGGATGGCTAGTTAACTAGCGTCTGATATCAGGTGGCAATTGTATCATTCGAAACACAATATTATATTGTAAAATCTAATACAATATGATTGTATTGTATTGTATTGTATTGTAAATAATTCAGCTGCACCTTCCTTTAAGTTTGTTGTGGACAATACCAATGGGAGTTGATGAGTTGACTAAATGACAGTGTTGTATTCTAGAGAGGGAGGCGGGTGTGACGCTCAGAGGCATGTTCCCAGATAGAGGTAGAAAGAGGCTGATATGTTTATCAAAGCCCTGCCAACAGAACTGGGTCACCCTGGAACTGGAGGCCAAACAAGTAATAGATGAGAGTTATTGCTCGGCAGTATGACAACATCCCAGACTTACACTCCCTGTGCATGTACAGCCTGCATATTGTACCCAAATTATCCTGCCTTACTAGTAATTGCCTCAGTCAGTTATGGCAAATAATTATGGCGTGAAACAGGATTATTTTGATCAGAACTTAATTTTTTTTTACTCGAGGCATTCATAAATGGTGTGACCAAAACTAAAAACAAAAAAAAACAGGCCCTTTCCAGTCATCGTCCTCCTATATCTCTAAAGCAACATTCTTAAATGAAATGTTGTTGTGATAGGGAGCGATCTTCGTTATATAGCAGCTGTTACAGCAAGTTCAATGCAGGAGATTTTTATTGAGTGTTTCTGTATTTTCCAAGAGTAGCTGGTGACAATATGAAAATTTTACATGTATGTATCATTTGGTCATGACATTTACTTCACAAATAGTGTTTTCACAATGTTGATAATCATGGCAGCTGGTGAAGTGAGTAAAACATCTAATAAAACACAAAAATATCTGATGTAATGTTATCGGATATACAGCATGAATAAATGGTGTTTGTTGGTTAGTTATCATGACAAAAAACATGTCTTATTACACACAAGCTTAATCTGTAGTACGCAGTTGTACTTTAGTTTCTTTTTTACTGTAACTTGGGGAGCATGACGTTTCTATTCCATATTTTGGAGTGCCAGTATCACTATACGACTCCGAGGCAGATTTGTGAGCGTTGTTGTCTGTCACTGTGGGAATACTGTATGCAGTCACATCATGTCCTTGACATGACAGGGGTGAGTGTAGATAAGAGGATTGTTGTGTAGATCAATGGATTCATACCCCCATAAGGAAACCGATAGGTAAAAAGCCCGAACACAGTGAACAGCTATGTGCATTCCTTCCGCTCAAAGAAGAATGGTTAAGCTTCGAAAGCAAACCCGTCGCTGTAAGCAGGCTTGCCCCATCTCTGGGGTGCATTCTTTCTGTTCTTCTCACCTCAGTGTGAATGAGTGGAAATCCGGTGAGATTTATTTATCTGGTGTGATGTTTTACATGAGGGTAATTCTCTGTGGCACCCGTGCTGAGGTTTCATGGAGGAGGGAGGATATCACATTTCATGTCCTGGAAAAAGTGAGTCTCAGCAGCGAATGCTAAATCACTGTTGTTGACTCGTGCTGTCGACATATTGTAATGCAGCTTGATATTTGCACCTTTTTTTCAATGTTGCATTCATGGTAATATTGATCTGAGTACCCATCAGTGTGTGTGTGTGTGAGTGTGAGTGTGTGTGTGTGTGTGTGTGTGTGTGTGTGTGCTTCTATCGGTGAACGTGCCTGTTAGTGTGTGAGTGTGTCTGTGTGTGTGTGTGTGTGTGTGTGTGTGAGAGTGTGTGTGTGTGTGTGTGTGTGTGTGAGTGTGAGCTTCTATCTGTGAACGTGCCTGTGTGTGTGTGTGTGTGTGTGTGTGTGTGTGTGCTTCTGTCTGTGCATTATAGATAGCCTGACATATGGATATATTGAAAATGCAACTGCAAGTTTTTTATATTCATGTTTATTTTGTGGTCAAATCAAATCAAATCAAACTTTATTTGTACGGCGCATTTCATACAAGGAAGTAACACAATGCGCCTCGCAGTAGGAAAGAAAAAAACACACAGATTTTCAAGAGATAAATAAATAAAATAAAATAAACGTACTAACCGCACTGGCACCGTTTCATTGTCATCCACTGTTTGTTTTTGTATAGCGACTAATGTGTTTTAATGAATCACAGCATACAGCAATTTGCAACAGCTTAAACAAATTAGTGTACAATGTTTGTGTCAATGAAGCTCAGAAATGACACATAGAACACGACCCACCGAATCATCTCTGAATAAACACTAGTTAAATATCTAAATGTCTTAAACTACTTCATTAAAACTTATCTGGATACTGTCAGTTCTGTGATGTGTCTGAGCAAATCATGTATTTCTGTGTTGTACTTACATCATTTGTATTGATTTCCATGTCTTTGGTCATAAAAAAAACACAGGCCTGCATGTTGGTGAGGTTATTACAATGTATGTATGCAATAGTTTGTATACCCAAAACAATTAAATATAGTCTTTTTACCAGGGGCGTCGCAGGGGGGTCATAATTAGAGCAGGGGGCATGCCCCCCCCCCCCCCCCCCTACACACACACACACACAAAAGAAAGAAAAGAGTGATGCAATTATTTGCAAGTTGACATATATTTTCAACTATACTATTTTAAAACTTCACTAAAGTAGTTTCTTGTAGCTCAGCAATCTCCCGCTTTCTATTAGGGTGAACACTATATATTTGTGTAGAGATTTTCATGTCATTTATTTGTGCTGTTATTGAAAATGACTCTCACTTATTCACTCACTTTTCCACACTGCTGCTTCTTGTCTTGGAAAAGAGCTAAATCTGGTCTACTTCACCCAAAACTTCTAAGGGGCATGAATTCACGTAAAAAGACTATATCCACAAAGCAAATTAACGTATGGCAGGTATGCACTATGCTATTTTGGCCAATATCTTTGGTCATGGATCCAAAACGGTGGTCCTACGTTGCTCTGTGAGAGAGGCTCAAAGATGGCAAAGATCAGGGACATGCTACCAAAGATGTCAAAAATAGGTTGACCATTTCACAATGTGACTGCTGTTACGACCTACGTCTACTTAGCAACCAATAGAAATGAGGCATGAAACGACGCAACACTGGAGTCAAACCAAAATGTAATGTATGGAGGTAAAACATGCTTAACGGAATGTTTATGATTCCAACAAAGAAAGAAACCTTGTTGAGAGTTGTGGCAGTAGAAGCCTTGTTTGTATGATGTGTCCTCCAGCTGTTATCATGACCAGAAGAAGGCTAAGCAGGACGTAGCATGGAAAGAAATAGCAGAGGAATTGCAGCTTCCGGTCTATGGGATTTTAAGTGTAAACAGCTCTCGGATAGGAACGCATCCACAACTCTCGTGCGTAGGTTTTCACTTTCCATCTCTATTGAATTGTGTCGAAGCCTACGATTCAGTGGGGGTGTTGTCATTGTACAATCGACATACATCAAACTTGATGTCGTACCCAAAGTTTATTAGATCCACGTCGTGTGGCTTGCAATAACCTTATAAGATTGCTGAAATCTCACAATCAAGGTGCCTTATAGATGATAAAGCTACAGATGAAAGGAACCTGCATGGTAATAGGTGTCTCTTCAAACACAGTGCATAGGAAACAGCACGAGCATAGCCGTGTCTGGCCCATTGCCAATTAAAGCTCCGACTGGGCAGTAGTAACCTATTTTCCAAACTGCTCAGCCTCCTTGAATGGTCCATCATCACCACTAGCTCATAGTACATATAACCTGTAACCACATCTACGCACACTGACAAATAGAAACCTTAGTTACTCCCGGCGCCGACGTGAGTGGCAGCCTTTCCACGTAGCTCCGTTGTCTCGAGTCTTTTTAGCTTTTTTTAAGTTTGTTTGTCCTTGTTTACACTTTGCTTTTCATTGGCACTGTGTAGATATCTTTATATCCTATGGATACACGCTCCCTATGTGTATGTATATGTGATTTATGTATGTATGTCGGTGAGGTGTATAAGTGTATATGTGTATAAGCTACTGGATGACCTAAATTTCCCTCTGGATTAATAAAGTATCCATCTATCTATCTATCTATCTATCTAAATATCATCTAAGATCACTTACCCCTTGCACTATCAACCTCTGGAGGACAGTGGTTGGGGCTTTTTAAGAATGATGAGATTTTCCTCTACATCTTGACCTGGAGATATCAAATAGAATTCAGTGTTTTGCTAAATATAACCTGTGAACAAAGCTCTCATTTACCAACATTAAATCAGATGCTATGCTATTACAAGTCACAACTATCTAGCGAAGCCAGAAGTCTAAACAACCAGATTGAGGGATGGCTACTAACTTTAGCTGGTACTAGCCATCTATCTTGCAAACCAAACTATGTCTATATTTCTCAAATGCGTGTTAAGTGTGTATAAGTAATTGCATTTTATTTTCACACATTTGAAAAATGGATTGATGCTCTGCTGACGACTTTAGCAACACCCCGTTGAGCTTTAGCCTACATCTCCTCCAGTGTTGATGTGCAACAGAGTGCTGTGTGCATCCTTACCTGCTGTTGCAAACCGATTTCATCTTGCATCTTTTGGAAGAAACAAAACCATAGGGAATCAGTGTGTTTGACTTTTTGATGTATGATCTAAGTAGAAGAAAATGTTTGACTCATAATATAAAATGACCATAACAATTATATATATATTTTTTTTAAATAACAATAATTGAACATGACGCGTGTGCTCTTAACACTGATTAAGACAGTATCTTAGCAGTATCTTACAGTGACTTCTGTTTCAGTAACCAGGGAATCTCCACCATCTTCTTTAATGTTATCATCTCTCCTGGCAGACTTTAAGCATGTCTCACCAAATTACAGCAGACCAGAGGTTTCCTCAAGATTTATTATCTACACGCCATTGGTTTATTGCACTACCACAAAAGCAGAAGTTTAAATGTCTAAAATAAAAAATGTCCCTGATGGGGCTGTTAATTTCTCCTTAATCTGTTGGTATTTGGTACCAAGCCTCTTAATTACCCAAGAATCCATGCACAGATCTACTTAATTTTCCCTTAAACATGCCCACAAAATTAGTGTTTTACTTCCAATTGTCCCTTTATGTGTGAACCATTATGTGGATTTAATACTATAACCAGCTGTCTGCTGGGTTTTTTAATTAAAGTTTTATTAAAAGACTTTCTTGCGTAGAGGACAAATTGAATGTGGCATATATATGCATTCTACACTCCTGTTGGATTTCAAATGAACATGTAAAATAATTATATTGGCTGTAAAAAAAAAAAAAAGTGTTGATGATTATGATTTACCACCATGTTTTTGTCTCTGCCTGTCTTGCCAAGTGAGTTGAAAATGAATATCTTTTTTTTTTTTACCTCAGTTTTTACAAAACTGTCTTATTTATTCTGTAATTGAATTTAGTGGAGTGAAGCGAGTTGCTGGACCTGCAAGGCTGGCCTTAAGTCCAACATTATTCCCAATTAAAGAAAAGCATATTGGACCCAACAACCAGAGATTTCTGTTGGCATTCTGCTTAAGTCAGGTCTCGTTGAGGTTCTCTTCTAATTATATTGGCACATGGCTCTTTCTGCTGAACCCCTCTTTGCATTTCAGCCCAAGGCATTGTTGCGTGCCATTTTCACTATATTATCATCATTGTTTTTTTCAGTGTTTTCCACCCTCATGATAATTAATAAATAATAAAGAATAATTCTGAACGCTACTACTACTATGCCTAGTAATAATAATAATCATAATAATAATTGAGGAAGAGGAAGAGCATGTTAGATTATTCTGCATTGATTGATTTTTCAGAGAACCAGTGACGGAGTACCTACTCTTTTGGTAATGAGCTTTGTCAGCATCACATATCTAGATCAAATAGAAGTTGAGATCATTTAAATTAAAAAGGTAATACACTGTAAATGTGCCACCACAAATCTGTCAGAGTATGGACATTTCAAGGGAGTTGACGGGTCCACGGTTTCATTTGTTATTTGTCGGTACTCTGGCAGCGAGCACAGAAGCACCATTCAAGGCGCCGTCCGCCATTCCAATCCAATCCACTCTTTTTTTTTCGTCAAATTCAGCAGATTGCTCCTCACGGTCCTCTAGCTGTCTGTTCGGCGCGTGTGCACTCAAAACAACTCCGCTGTTCGTACACAGTCCTGTCTCTGTAAATGGCAAACAGTCAAAGTGGCTCAGAGTGGCTCGGCTGTTGAGCACAAATATCAACAACCCTTCGCCAGAGTGGCAGACTGTACCTTTCAGAGAGGAAAACTACAGGTTTGAGCACAGGGGGGGTGGGCCATGAAGCAGAGCGGGGGGAGGGAAGCGCTTCCATCGTCTGCTCACGGCAGACCTCTACATTAGAACCTCGGTGTGTGTATGGGTGGCAACTGAGGCCAATAATACTGGTTGTGTGCAGGGGTGGACTGGCAACAAAAGGCAGCCTTGACATTTGCTGTCAAGAGGGACCCAATGTCCATTCATTCATGTCCATTCATTAATTCATTTCTATTGTCTGTGTTAGGATATTGTGTGGACCGATGAACCTCATTTTCCAAGGTTTTCCTCCCCATCCTTGTGTGTACAGAAAGTAAAAAATTCAAAGCTTCCGTAGACGTCTCTGCTTCCTTTCCCTGTCTCAGGTTTCTTAAACATAAAGCATAAAATGCATAAATCAGACATCATTTGGACTGTCTGACATGAGGGTGTAATGTTATGTATTGAATTCAGAATGAATAGTCCAACATTAACATAGGCAAATAACCTACGTACATATGTGGTGTTTTATACACACACTTGCCATTCGTTTACTTTGTTGTAATGCAGTAATAGATCATTTGAATGAAGTGGTCCAACCTGATCATATGCATTGATGTACTGTGCTCTGTTTGACTTGACAGTCACACAATGTTATTCAATAGTGCGCCTCTAATTTGTAATCTGTACTGGTTCCTGCTCTCTCCTCCCCCATCCTTCATACTTCATCAGTTTTACAAATGATCAGTTTGTTTTACCCATTTACAGTCGAAACAAAGCCGATGACCCTATTTATTTCCAAGTTGGAACACTTAGTGTTAACGATTGCGCACTTAAGACAAATTAAGCCTTGGCAATGCTCAAACCTGCCGTCGGACTCTAGCATTGAAAACGCAGTTTTAAAAGTGGACAAAAACGTATAGTTCTTTAGTTTGTTCATTTAGCTAGTTCACACCACCTAGTGTGACACATCGGCTGCTCCCTGCTCACCCTGATGCTCTTGTCTCTTTGCCATTCTCCTCCTCATCACACGCAGCAGACTGCTTAGATCAGGCAGGCATTGTTTGCACACTTTGCGGCATCTGTTTAGCAAAGCCTTTTTCTTTTTCTAGCACTAAATATCTGTAAAGCCTCACAAAACTCGCAAAACTGACCCCACCGTGAAAAATGTTCTAACTTCTGGACGACCGGTCTGCGCCTGGGTGTGTGCGCTCTATGGGTCCGTGGAGTATTTCTGATTCATGACACTTGGAGACACGCAGGGTTGCCCTGTGGCGCGACACCGCCAGCATTTGAGATTGGAAAATCGAATGTGATCTTTAATGGGCAGGCCCCTCAAAACTGTTTAACTTGGTGCAGAACTAGTTTTGGGCAAAACTGGCAGCAATCCATGGTTCCAGGAGCTCTGCACCCCCCCTCGTGACGCATGCCGTGTGGAGATTTAAATGCTGTTCTTTCCGCACGGCCAACTGCTTAACACGGCCGCGGCCAGTTCACGCTCCCGGGCTGCACGGGGTCGCTCAGTCCGATGCACGGTTTTGTGAGAGTTTGCCCCGCAACATTTGTTTTTTGCGATTGAATCACTCTGTGTAGCCTGGTGCATTTTGCGCTCAGCAACAGGTTAGCAGCTTCAAGAGCAGGTGTTCACTGCTCCGCCACCCCAAAGCTTTCCTGGGGGGGAAGCCTCGCCAAATAAGCTAATTTGATCCCCCTCACCTCCTCTGTTATCTCATTTAGAGCACCGTAGGTGCCAGGAATGACAGGTGGCACAGTGATTGCAACGTGGTACGGGGGTGAGAGTTTAAAAGCTTTTTTAAATTGCGAAGGACTGCCAAATTGATGAGACATAAATGTCTGGGACATGGAATGATGGAACTAAATGCATGTCGATTGTGTAGGAATGTAAGCCTGTCATATCCGCATTCACTTATTTATGTTGAAATACGTTTATGGGTCACACTTTATTTGGATGGTGCCCCTATAGACTATCTATCGATGCTCAGATTATAAACAAACTGTTGAAACTCTGTTAACTACAAGCATATTAATTGGTTAAGGTTAGGGTTAGGGGTTGGGTTTAGTTTGGTTGATGACCAGTGACCAATTAGAAAGACTGAACTTGGATTTCAACAAACATCTGGAAAGTCTCTGTAGGCGGACTATCCAGATAAATTGTCACCAAGTTATGTTATAAAATTGATGTTCCTTATCTTGAAGACAATATTGTCTATGTGTATAAGAAGCCTGGCGGGTTTTCTTTTTCCTTTTAGTCTTCAAATAACATCATGAAATTAACTGTGAAGGCATGGAGCTCATTGTAGCTAAGAGACACTGATAAAGCCACGGCTCAGGGGATTCATGCAGAAGGGTTTCCATTCCACTCCGCGGGTTTGCCTTACACACTGACACATCTTGGCAAGCGTCTCTGGCACAAATCAGCTAACCGCCATGCTACATCATGATGCTAGCGAAGTATTGTTGTCTAACAAACTCTCAAAATTGACATTAGAATGTAAAAAACCTGCACACACCTGTGAAAAAATGTAATATTTCCATCCATTCACCAGTCTTCTTCTCTCTCTTTTTTTTCTCTCTCTTTCGAACAGCTGGGACCACGTATATTTTTGGGAAAGGGGGCGCTCTGATCACGTACACCTGGGCCCCCAACGAGCGACCGAGCACGAGAGCAGATCGTCTGGCGGTCGGCTTCAGCACGCAGCAGACAGACGCCATCCTGGTGCAGGTGGAGAGTACTCAAGGTCTCGGAGACTACCTTCAGCTGCACATAGTGAGTACTGCTAGCCACTACAAAGAGGGCCACGGCAGGGCCATAGAAAAACAGGGGACTCATGTTATCACACAACATTTTTGATATAGGGTGTAATGGAGGATTTATGAATGGACGGCAAAGACTGTCTGGGTCCCAATTGCCATAAATAGATTCAAGAGAAAAAGCACACCTTTACTGCCATGTGGGGAAAGTTTTCTGGGTCAGATTAAGCAGAGGAAGTAGAAATAATTTGCCAGAATAGGAATAGTTTGCCAGAAAATCTCCTAAAGGCATCACAATATGTTTAGCTATTAAGTGAGAACTGACCTCGGACCTGTTCATTTAAATTGTACACAGAACATTGTGACTCCAGCAATGTGTTCGAATACAAAGATCACCGGCTTTGCTAATATGTCTTTCCATTTCTCTGCCGCTAAAGTGGCGCAGTAGTGAAAATAGAAAGCCAGGAGCTAGTATCAACCTTTGTTATTACACTGGAAGTTTTCAAGGCAACCAAAAGGTGAAACCTTATAACCTGTCTGACACCAACTGTGTCTGTGCAAAATGTTATATACCAGATTCAGTCGGTAAAATTGATTCAGCTGATGGATCGCAACTGGGCTTGATTGCATGGATGGATGTAATGGGGGGGGCCTATTGTAGACCTCCGAATAAAGACAGATCTGATCGAAAAGGTCAGAACGGGGGCGGGAATGATATTTTTCATCCTGGAAAGGGTACAAAAACATTTGAAAGGCTATGGGAGTCCAGAAGGAGAACACTAAGCAGAAACATGCCTTCCCAGGAGTGGCCAGGCTGCCAACATTTCCCCATGGGCAAAGTATAAAATCATCCCAGGAAGACTCAAATGGATCTTAAAAAATAAAAATAAACAGTCAAAGACCTGCAGGCTTCTTTCGCCTCAGCTAAGTCCAGATGTTCATGACTCAGTCAAAAGAGACCGGCCAAAAATGGGACACTAGCAAGAAAGCAAACACTTATGGCAAAGCGCTCCTAGACTCTCCCCAGGGCTGTTGGGAGAAGGGTCAGAGTTCAGATGAGGTAGACACTGAACCCTTAGGATGACATGGGTTCAGTTATGTTCAGTGCAGAGCAAACACATCATTCCACAGTCAAAACCTATACCAGTATGGTCACAGACGTAGACCTGGTAGGTGATGGAGACGGTTGTATACATCATTGTTATATCATGTTTTTTTAACAGTGTGGAATTATGGTACTGTCATGTTATGTTGAATCGGTCTTACTGGTTCCACACTGGTTCCACACTGCTTTGTGGTATGTATCTATGGCTTTAACAGAGCCATTTTCAGTCGGCTTTCTTCTCAGAACAATAATTCCTTGAGTATACTCTTAATTACGTTGCCACATAAAACACCATAATTTGCCCATGAGCTGAAGCCGAAGATTGTCACGAAGCAAAACACTTCTCTACTCCGATGCCATCCGCATCAATTTATAGTGTCTCTATTTATGTTGTCTGAAATTACACTCAAGTGGAGTTTGCAGTGCCAGCAAACATGAGTCAGGTGATAAGTAAGCCATCATTCTCGGTTAACACAAATAAGGGCTACGATGTCCTACCTGTATTGCTACTACGGGCTGTATTAGGGTAGGAGTTTGTAATCTTGGTCATTGACACCAAAGAGCATTAACATTAGACTGTTGTACAGTGTCAGGCTACGGTCCAAATGTCAAAGAGTTTGTTTTTAACTTCAGATTCACTTTGGCTGTAGGAGTAAGGTGATCATTCTTCAGTCTGTACGCTACACAATATACATTTGCATTCTGTCGAGCTACAGCTACAGCTATAGGGGCGACAGTGGTACAGGAGGTAGAGAAGTCGGTTAGTAATCAGAAGGTTGCTAGTTCGATTCCCTGTCGAAGCGTCCTTGAGCAAGACACTGAACCCCTAATTGCTCCTGATGTGCAGTGTGCCATCAGTGTAAATGTAAAATGTGTATACATTGTAAGTCGCACATATGTAAGTCGCTTTGGATAATAGCGACTGCTAAATGACTAAATGTAAATGTACAGAAATGGAAATTATTGTAATAGTAATACACAATAGAGAAATTACAGCATCTGGGTCTTGTGTTCGACTGTACTGTAAGTGTCACTATAGTGGAATGCCTTGCAAATGGCATGAAGGTACTGCAGCTTTGATTGTGTTTGATTGTGATATGTGGTTCAAACACATAGTCTGGTCCTGCTAGTAAGGAAGTACCGCCAAGTCCAAGTAACTTGGAAGAGCCATTGCCCACCCACAGAAATAGAGCCCCTTGTCTGAAGAACAGCCGGTGTGACAGATATGCAGTCATGAGGAGGAAGTGAGAAGGGAAACAAATCCATCCACTGCAGCACTTCTCTCTCTCTCTCTCTCTCTCTCTCCCCCCCCTCTCTCTCTCTCTCTCTGGTGGAGGCAGGGATTTCACAGACCTGATGGAATTTGATCCTAAGTTTGAGGTATTGTTCATTGTCTCATATAATCCAGTTGGTCGAGAACAAGACCGCAGAAGGAATTGCTGTCACCGCTAAGCCGAGCCTCTCAGATATCCTATCCTTGTGTCCACACTGCTCACGAGTCCATGATGGTGCGGATGCTTATTACCGAGGAGCTTGTGAGGGCACGGCACAGAAGTGGAGGCACCCGTGGCCGTGTCCCGCGTCCCGTGGAGGAGCAGCGGTGGTTACGAAAGCGGTAATGGAAAAAAGGGCCTCGTTGGTATTCCAGGCCACCCGAGCGCTGTATCGATCTAGACGCAGGAGGGTCCAGCTTCATCCGTCTTTGAAGCAGGTGGAATGAGGGAGCGCTGAGATGCACCACCCCTCCTGTCAGTGTCACCGGGATGGATTAATGGAGCTTTAGGTGCGGCGGCACAGGAGCGAGCGACCTCGGCCCAAAGGGAAGGAGTCGAATGGATGTGTCCGCCACCTCTGCGCGACCCCCCCTGTTTTCAACACCTGTAAGGCCGCGGGCGCCCCCGCCGCGAGCCACCCTGGCGGCAGGAAGTGAATCTGTGCTTCCAGAGGACATACTTACAACTGTCAAGCCCAAGTACATGACTTTCCACTTCAGAATTCAATTACACACTTCACACACAGCTTATTTTCTCTAGTGATTTCTCGTAAATAGAAGGTTGTTTTTTTTTTTTTACGCAAACATCCGGAGGTGTGTTTGTCATAGAAATATTGCATATCTACATGTGTATTGAATACAATAGCTTTTTTTAAAATGCTGTCTTTTATGTAATAGAGGGGGGAAAAAAAAACCTCTCAGACACTTCCTGGGTGTGTGAGTGAGAAAGCGTGCAGTTATCTCCGATTTTCCCCTCCGCAGCCTTCTGCTTCCTTTCTTCCTCCTAGGTTCCATTGTGCCTATTGTCAGAGTAGCTGTGCTAAATGCAGGGCGATAGCGCAGGGAGGAGAAGGAGGTTTAGCTGAAGCAGAGGGCCCCATTTAGGATTACAGAGCGTGCTGGTTGTGCAAGGAGTGCGGTGACAGCGTCGGCTAACTGATCTCCAAAACATAACGCTTGATGACAAACTCGGAGATAATTTGATGCACATCCTGCGGAAAAAGACAAAAGAGCCGGGGCTGATGAGGAATTAAAGAGCTGGAACCTGTCCCAGTATAATTAGCTGAACCCACCCGTCTGTTTGATTAATACTCAGATGAAATTAGCCTCCCCTCAGCCGTGCCTCTCTGTAAATGGGCACCATTAGGCTACTTAGTGTGCACACCATGGCAAAAGGCTATCTCAGCGGGGTCAGAAGGCAAGGGCAGCACCGGCGCGCTCGTGAGGATGACGGCCTCACACAAAGGCAGGCCAGCGAGGTGTGGGACCTCACGTTCGGTTCCCTCAGTGCGAGATGATCTCATATAGTCTTATCCTCGGATCGCTGTGCTCGGTGATCTCGTAAGCCGTCGCACCTCGGGGTGTAGCGTGACTGCTGTGAGCATCGGCACGCAGCTGGAGAGGAGAGAGGCGGTGGGCTCAGCGACGGCAGCGGCGGCAGCGGTGGCAGCGGCAGGCGGGCGATTCCTCAGTCACGGCGGCACACATTTCACATCTGACTCATGGAGGACTTGGGCCGTGAAACAGATGCCAGGGGCGGCCGCCGCCCCTCGGGGGAAATCAGTCTTTTTAGTAATGTGTATCCCCTGGACAGATGTGCCATGATTAAAAGACGGAGGGAAAATCTGTCAAAAGGCGGTGCCTGGCATCATAATTACAGCAGCACCTGCTCTGAAAAAAGTGCTCTCTCACGTCAACAGGACGTCTGATGCAGCACCTCCACTTCTCTTCCCTCTTCCTGTTTAGATTGATGTGTGGATAGATGGATGGACTGTGGACGGATAGGTTTCTCGACTTCTTTGTATCTTTTTAAAGCATCTTTTCACGGAATTCATATTCACATCATTTATATTTTGAGAGCCCCTCTTACTTTATTATTAAAGCAGTAACAGTTGATCAGGTGACCCTACTGATATCATTATCGCTTATGGATGTCTTACTAGCTGGGGTTTAAGTTGCCAAGGGAATTGGAATAGTAAGTGCACTTACAAATGGCCCAGTATGTAGTATGATGACACCCTAGACCTACCATGTTCATATCTGTCACATCAGTGCACGTTTGAGAGGCGGATCAGCATCCAGGGCTTAGCATAATGATATTCCCATCAGTCTCACTGACAATAACACCCAAGTAGTTGGAGATTATACTTATTTAATGAATCATAAACTTGCTTTGATCATTTGTTAATCAAAAATAATCCTCGAGTCTAGCGGTGAATGTATTGAAGAGGTATGAGCTTTTATCCTGTTTACAATATGAGACTTCCTTCAGTGCCTCATCCTTCCTGAATATTGTATGACGTTTCCGCTGATCTGAGTGCATGTTGATACACTGTAGCGATGGGGCCAAATGGGAGGGGATAGTCTCGATTCTAAAATGGTGGTCTTTCTGATGGTGCTTCATCCAGTGGAGGGTACATCCTTGGAGCACAGCACGGCTTCTCAGGAACATTCAGACCTTTGGCGAACATCTGAATTTGAGTTCTCCTAGTATTTTAGTGGCATTTTTAACAAAAACAAATCCTTTATTTACTATTTGCTAATGCTCATGCTAATTCAGAATACATGGCTTTAGATATGTATTAAATGTCCAAATGTCATGAAACTCTTGTAGTATGGGTGGGGGAAAAAAAAATGCAAATCGCAAAATTGAAAACACCGAATAATAATATGCACACACCAAGTAAATATCTGATGGACTGGGAATGAAAATTGTCTTCTTCACGGAGCTTTGGAAATTGCATATTGTTGAGCACTCCTTTTAGAATCCTCTTTAGAGGACAAAAATAGAAATGCAGTGTAATCCAAAGGGCTCTGTATTCATTTGCTTTTCATTAGGGATTTGCCAAAATATTTAAGGACATAAAGGAGGACACACTCACATTTTCATACCATGTTTTATGCACAGAAAATACCAGATAAAGTTACCACTGTCCATCATTTATAAAATAGAGGTTAATTGGTACAAACAGTGGCCTACTAAAACCATTTCTAGCATCAAAATATCAATACAAACTATTATTGATTATATTATTGATATAGCACTTTCGATAATGCAGTTCAGAGTGCTTTCCACTCCCATTTGATTGACTAATCAATGTGTAAAAAAAATCATTAAATAGAGGAAAAAATAAAGGCTGTCGGTAATAAGATGGCTGCTCCCAGCAACTCCAGAAGGAAGTGTAGCGAACCATTTTTGGACCTATTGCGTGTTGAGGGAGAACCTTGGCGCTGGTCTCACGTTGACAGCCCACCGGGGGCACCAGGACATTCCCCAGTGGCCTGAAGGTCATTTTTGGCCTGCCGTGAACAGTCAACTTGACCAACGATAATATAGCAAGCAGCAACGAGTTGATGGACTTCTCAGAGTCCACACATCGGGCACCACTGGCACTCTCGACACAGTGTCCTGGCGTTAGGATTTGCACGGCAAAAATGTTTCTCTGCGACACATACAACCATCTACCTGCTTCTCTACCAATAACACTTTAGACAAGTCTTCCCAAATGGGACAGTGGGACTCAGTTTGCACGTCTTCAAATGAGTGCTGCAGCGAATGAGTGCAACAGCAATCATAGGACATGTAAGGCAATCACCAGCACTCTACGAGCACTTACCAGCACTCATGCAGCCTCCTAATCTAGGGAAAGTGCACACGTTGGAAACGAAACAGGCTACAGTAACGTAACCATAATACAGCAATGAACGTAACACATTAGCCTGTGTGACTCATTAGCCTGTTAGCACCACCTGCAGGTACACTATAACATTACAAGTTACTACAACAATATATGAATGTAGCCCACTAATATACTGATGAAAGTGGAGTCATTTAACCTATTTTCCAATCTTTATATTTGACTTACATTGCATTTTCCTGTCTTATTTATACTGTGTGTCTTTTTTTATTGTTGTTATTTTTCTATGGAGCCCAGTAAGACCAGAAACCACTTTTAGGAAGCTAATGGGGTCCAAATAAAGAATATAGAAGTTTTAAGAAAGCATGTTGCACAATATTAGAATATGGCAATTAACACGATCATGTACATGTAAAATATTGTTGTTTCTCCATATTGTGATAGGCTACTTGTTGGTCAGTCCCAAATTTTTGGATACATTTCCTCCCTTATGAACATAGTGCCCAAATTTATAACTAGTCTGTAGTCTTACATCAGGGGTTAGCCTACAGAATTAGCGGTCTGGGGGTCTGCATGAACAGGGTGGCTGGGATGGAGTCAAACTCCTGGCCTGAATTACTATTTCAGTCCGCATCTGGCCCTGCTTATCATATTGTGAAAATAAACACCTCATAGAGCGGGACAAAACTGTGTCAGAAGTAAACACGGCATCTCACAATATCTCATCTATTTTCTGCACATGAAAAGCTTCCTTGAAGCAATCATTTTTCTGCATCAGAATCAGCAAAAAAATGCAAGTGACCAGAAAAGATGTGTCAGCTTCCTCTTTTCCAGGACGTGGAAGTCGATGGGTGATTTATGGTACTGAGAGAAAACAGGGTCTCAGTCCAACATAGACCTGGAGCAGCCTGTCACACCCGTATGAATTTTTGATGGCACGTCTCAGAGGGGAATGGAGGTTTGGCCTTTGGTGTGACAGCAGAAAAGGCAGTACTCTGCATACAGGAAGATGAGGGATGAGGGCACCCAAGGTGACCCGGTAGATCAAGAGGAAACGACCGAGGAGGCTTGTGCTGTGGGATCAGAATGATTCAGCCACGTACACTGTTTCATTCTCCGTCTCGTTATGGCTATGTAAAGGCTTTGTTTTTACACAGCAATCCAAGAATTATAAATTAACAATCAGAGGTGCTGGCTGAATGTGCTCAAATCCTGGACAGATCTATTTATTTACCAGATAAAATCATTTTTGGCTGGCATCGGGAATGGCAGTGTAGTAATTGGTTCTGTGTGATTATTGGATTCACTTTTGGAATGCTAATATGACCAACAAAGCCAGGTGCAGCCTGAATAAGTCCCACACTCTTCCAGGGTAGCCGAGGGGCTGGCACATCGTCGTTCATTGCATTCAATTTTCAGTTGCTACAAGGGACTTCAAGTTAAGTGCAGCAAGCTAAGTGCAGCAAGTGAGCCAACTATCATTATTGAATGGTAGAAATCTTTTTTAGATCAATCCTTGTTACCAGTTGCATTAGTGAACTCCAAATGGCTCCCGCACAGAAATGTGTGTGCCGTTGAACCACCGCAGCGTTTTCCACCTCATTCAGGAGGAAACCTTGAAAGTAATGAGATTTGGACTTGCTGGGTGCGCTGGGGTCTCAGTCAGTGAAGAGCAGACAGTGCAGCGCGAGGGGACCACACGGCTCCCTGTTCGCCCTAGAGCAGAGCCCACATTGGGCATGCAGCGCTAGTGATTTGCCTTCAGGCCAGATTAGTCATGGGACGGGGGTTTGGGCACTGCAGAAGGATTAATTGGAGGCCCTGCTTCTCCCAAAAGTACAGAGGACTCAGTTATTTATTTATTTATTTAGTTGTTGTTTTTTTTATTATTATTATTTTAAACATTAATCTATAAGCAGTGGAGATGCAGGATAAAATAAAACAGGATTATTTCTTAGCAAATGTATTATATTATTTATTATATTGCAATATATATATAAATATATCGATACGGAAATAATAGTAATATCTCTTTGGAGGATGAAATAGTTTTGTTGACCTTCAAGCTTCGTGACAGGAAGATATATATAAGAGAAATAGAGCTTGTGAATTGTAAAGCGCAAAGCGTACGTTTCAACAGCATACACTGATCCATCTATGGTTTGTGTATAGCATGAAACATTAAATATACTGTAGATTAAGAACAAATCATTTTCAAAGCAGGTTTTGAGTGCAACATTTCAGATGGCAAAAGCAATACAGAGCAGAGCTAAAAAAAAAAACAGATCGACACAATACTCTGCAACCAAACAAAACGTGAAAAAGGGGGAAAGGGGTCTGAAGACTTTCTGAATGCACTGTATTTCTTTTGCCATCTGAAATATTGCACTCAAAACCTACTTTGAAAGTGATTTGTTCCTAATCCATGTTTAATGTTTTTAATGCTATATACACGCATCCGTACTTCTGCTTCCATCTTCTATTGTAGAAGAATTTCAGAATGTATCTCCTCCAGGAAGAGATTGCACAGAACAACACGGCGTTCAAAGAATCAGACCTTGTGTTTGATCGCTCACTGGACAGGACATGTCAGTGGCGGTTTGCTCGCGAGTTCGAAACAAATCTTTCAAGGATTTTGTGGTGTTCTATTATTCTCCTGCAGATAAGTCCACATGACAGGAGACCACAAACAAAGACAAACGCAAAGGTTCTCTCCAAATGTCACTGCGGGTGGATGCTTTAGCGGGTGATGCAAGTTGAAACACACAAAGGCTTCCTTGCGCCCCCTCCTCCTCGGATGTCTTGCTGCTGAACTGAAGTGGTTGTGCTTCTTCAGCCTCGACGAATGGAAGTAATCATATATTCCATGAGCATAGGTGCTTATCTGCTCAACTGTGGTTATCTCTCAAATTCAGAAAACATTGCAAACGTCGGAGGATGGTCATTTTGGAACGGAAAAAAAGTTGCTAAATTCACAATGCCAGTAGTCTGTCACACGTGTTACAAAGATTTAAGGGATATCTGGAATGGGCTCGTTGAACCCAGACTATTGTTTTTACTCTTGTTTCAAATGGACCCCGACCAATGACCTTAAAGCATAAGCAGCCTTTCCTGTTGATTTGGCTCGGTGTATTCTGCCAGTGTTATCATTAGCAGTGAGATAAGTAGCCTGTGGAAACAGAGGGAATGTGTTGGTTTTAATTTGCCGCTGAGGCGAAGCATCCAGTTAGCATAAATTAGCTTTGTGGCTCCTTTACCCCACCCCACCCCACCCCTGCTTTTTTAAAAAGTAGGGCACATTTAAAAGGGTCCATATTAATGAGAGAGGGTATCACTTCAAGTGGGTATGAATAAATGCGTGACCCACGGTTTCCCCGCTGTTAGATGTAGCAGTACTGAAAGAAATGCTGAATAAGAAAGAGTCTTTGAAGCTATGTACTTAATATTTTTTTTAGATGTACTCTAAACTGGATCTCAAACCAACACAGCACTCTTCCTGTCCAGTCAGGGTATAAAATATGATTGCAATGGTATATATGTTGATTACAATGTATGCTGCATACAATAGTATACTGTGCCATATACATATAAGCTTATGTAGTCCATTCTCCTCTACGGTATAATACTATATACTCCAATGGTCTCAGTAAGCTGAGCAGAGGTTCAGAGTGCACAGCACCAGAAGGTGTGTGGAACACCTTGGTTGGCCAGAGCTGCAGCTGGTGAAGGCATGTGGTGTCCACAGGAAGCAGCTGGGGAGGTGACTGAGAGGGCATGGCCCGGGCCCAGGGAGCGCCGGGAGGCCACGCCAGCCTCGCCAACCTCGCCAGCCTCGCACTCCGCGAGGAACCCCCCCGCTCGCCCCCGCTCTCAACACCGACTCATCTATTTCAGGCTGCAGCAGGGTGAACGGCGGGACAGCGCGGGGAGCCCGCGGGGCGGGGCGGGGGTGTCCTCTCCTTCACCTTTCCCCCCCTCCACCCCCCCTCACCCCCCTCCTCTCACACTTCCTCTTCTCCTCGGCGCTTGGCACAGCAGTCACGTGCGCCCAGCCCCCCCACCCCCGCCCCCGCTGCAGCCGAGAAGAAGATGTCAGCCGCCCCACTGTCGGAGCAGATGGGGTCAGTGAACATCACATTGAAGGGGCAGCACTGGAAAGAAAGCACCGGTGGAGTGAGAGAGAGAGGGAGGAGAGGGGCTTCACTCTTCACTCGTGCCTCGCCCTGCCTTTCCATTTGAAGGCAGCCACTGAAGGATGGACACCCTGAGTGGAGTCCCTTTAAAGTCACACATTCACACCTACACCTGCACAACCAGCAGTCCATCGATTCCCCTCTGAATGAATGTTCATTGCTGTTGGAGGGATCACACGATACAACTTTCAGGGAAGGTTTTCTTTTCCAAGAACATCGAACGGCTTTCACCTCACGGGTTCACAAAAAGGTTTCCTCCATAAGGTCACTATACATACGTATATGTGCCCACACATGCAGAAACTCTCTCACGTGCATAAGTGTATATATAAAACCACATTCATTTTCCAAGTGCAGTCTAATGTACTGAAAGAGAACATGGCATTTGGCCTCCAGATTGCCTTTGCTGATCAATATTTTACCAGGTGTGCCATGCAGGGTGTGATGTGTGACGAATTAGTAAAACACACACACACACTTTAGACTGACTGCTTCAGATTGCTGCCCCTATGAAAGCAGGCTTGAGAAAGACTCTAAGACCGGGTATGGCAAAAAAAAGAACGGTACAGGTTTAGAAAGCTTATTGTCATGTCCTGCCAAGGGACAACGGATGAAAACTAGCTAACCGAGCTAATTCCGGTGCATTTACATTTTTATGGAAATGTTTATCAATGTACACTGTCCCTTTTTTAAATAAACGCATAAATAAATCAAATAAATGAATGAATGCAGAACATGTGTGACTTAAGGTTCTGCACTGGATGATATCTACGCCTCTATGCCTCTAAGTATTCACCAGGCACTGAGCACTCGGCGTGGGTGTGGAAGTGATGGATCTGTCTTAGCGCGATGGATAGGCAGGTGAGATGTGACATCCAAAGTGAGATAGATAGAAAGGTGGCATAGTGCTAGAGGCTGTCAACGAAAGACTGAATAAGGAAATACAGAGATGAGGATCTGGGGAGACAGTTCTATAAGCGCCTGGACTCCCTCTATAGACAGGTGAATGATAACACTGACAATGTATTCTCTCTCTCTCTCTCTCTCATGAAACATAACCTACCGGCAGTCCTTCAATCAAAACTAGTCCGCTGCATCAATGATTCTATATTGCAAATGCTACTGATGTGACACAGGAACGATCCGAACATGTCAAGTCATGATATAGGCTGTCACATTATCATAATGCATACATTTGAAGAGAAAGATTGAAGCGACCACCATCGTATATTACATTGATGCGGATATACTGCTGCCTCTTAGCTGGGACATCAGCCAAGGAGCTACTGCCATTATCCCTGGATGTAAGGATATAAACAGGACACAATTCAAATAATTAGTCATTTCGAAATGTACTCCATCTTCCTGAGAAGGTCACACTGACACTGCCGAAGACACAGAATCGTAGTTATGTACTGTACAAATGGGTCGTTTGGAGGCAATATTTTACCTCCGATTTTTCAAGTAGCATTGCGAGTGCCCCTTAATGAGAAGGAAGGACGGCATTTCTGTACCGCCATCCCAATTAGTTATAGTTAGCTAATTAGTTTCCTCTGTGCAAATTAAAAGCCCACAAACCCATCCTGCAGAGAGGGGACCAAGGAGAAGGGAGCGTCTATAAAAATTCTCCACAATTTGAGTCAGAGCATCTCTCTGCTAAGCGCTCAGCAGCTCCGGCTCTCGCTAGTCTGCAGGGTTAGCCCTCAGATCTGTGTTGCAGCGCCAGCTCTCGCTAGTCTGCAGGGTTAGCCCTCAGATTTGTGTTGCTGTTGTTCCTCCCTCCATTTAAACACCGCATGTATGCATCAGAGCAGAGCTTGACTGATGTGTCTGTCCTCCACATAGACGTGAGATAAGGGGGGGGGGGGGGGGCGCTAAGGGCTGTGAGTCAGATTCAGCCTACACCATTAGCCCTCAGTCCTTCTCATCATTGTGTGGATCTCTGAAAGCCCCAATCAGTCCTCCCAGAGGAGCGAGGGACACTCTTTATTTTCCGAGATGGTTTTATTTTCCGAAAGAGGAGGCAGAGGAGGAGACAAAATGAAGTCTTACCCATCTGCGAGCATCTCGAGAGGGTGAAGTGCCAAGGGCCTGCTACCAAATGATTTCCACCTTGCACAAGATGAGCTGAAACTCCTGTGTGTCTTCAGCTGAATACATGAATATGGTTCTGGGACATTGGAAGCCAAAGTGCATGGCAGTCTATTTCATCATGCTCAGGAGGAGAACAAGGCTTTCTGGTGTGATTCTGCACTCCTGGATCACATGACTAGTCAGATACATTCCTCTCCGTCTATCATTGTCTGCAATAGATAGATATATCATATATATTCATCTATACATCTGCAGTTAGACAGAGCTATGCATTGTATAGTTTCAAGAGTATTTCTTATAGTATTACACTTACACGTATATTACATACATTATACATTACCAGTTTACAGTAGTTGATGAAAGAACCTTGGTTTTAAATACTTGATGAAATGTAATAATTGAATGCAGATATTTGTCGACATAGACAAAACATATGAAATCGCAAATATAGATACGTATGAAAGCAACATTACAGGTTATGATTGCTAAAATGTCTCACAAACAAGGCTTTGTAAAGTGGGTGAACTATATTAAAAATGAATGATGTACTGTCAATGGGAATGAATCCAGAAAATGCAGTCATTTTAAAGGCGGATCAGTTGTCACAAATCTACCAATATAGCCATTGAATCTCTCCTCGTACTTGACCGTACTCTTGCTAAAGCTGAAGGAGCCTTCCTGCCTTTGTATTCACCACACGTTCTGCCAAAGCGTGTTCAGCCTTTTGTCCAACACCTGCATTCCAAACAGTTTCCGCCCCTGAACACAGACTGGACCCCGCTGCAGCACTTCAAGCACGTCTGTAGTGCGTCGTGTTTCAAAATGAGTGGAGATCATTTGATCACCTCCAGCCCTCTGCATTAGCATTAGCATTAGCATTAGAATTAGCAGGGAGAGAGTGATTGCACACGGCTCGCCCACTCACTCACTCACTCACCTCGCCAGCCCACAGCGGAGCTCCAGACATCCAGACAGCCACGCCCAGGGCATGTCCCCTGGCAACAAGCCTTCCATCTGGGACTGAAGACAGAGGTGGTAGAGGGTGGAAAGGGAAGACCAAATAAGTGAGAACTCAGAAACAGCAGGATGCTGTCAACTCTGATACATGTCAGAGTATTAGGTGGGCGTGCGAGGGAAGAGATAGGTGATGAATGCAAAACACTGAGGCACATTTACAGAGGACACTGAGGCTGGGCTGGGCTGGGCTGCCCTCCCAAGGGTGTGCTGTTACAACAGCACTTGACAGATGCCATTTTATTGCTCTTGCTCTGTGTTGCCTTTTGCCTTTGCTACTCTTGTATTTGTCATTTGATGCTCTGTGCTTTTCAGTCTATCTTTTTATTTGGGGATAGGGGTGGGCATTTTTTTGTCACTGTATTTTCAACCATATGGATGGTATCTTTATATACCACAGTATTTATCATCTACAGTTCATACGCTTAATACTATTCTATCTTTCTGTAAAAGCACCCAAATTATGCATTTCAAAAGTAAAAAAAATTATCTTTCACATTTTTTTAATTCAAAGAGTACAGCTCCATCCTTCATCTGACACCAGTGGAGAAACAGAGCCAACTGAAGAGCTCCCCTTGGCATTACACACACAACATTACGGAAGCAGAAAACAATTGTAACCTGCAAGGGGGTGGCAGGGTTTCCATGTGTGTTCTTTGGCAGTCCTGTGGTGTAGTGTTGCACGGTGTACCGATACTAGAAAAGTACTGCGGTACCCTTACGTTAAAAACGATACGATTTTGCATATTTTTGGTACCGGTACTTCATTAAAAAAGCACGCAATCAGAGCGCACTCACTGTTCCGCTCCCTGTCAGGCTGCCTGCACGCATTGACTGTAAGGGGCGGGGCTGCCCAGCTCTCACACATGCAAATACTTCGGGTACGAAGCAGACACTGAAGGAAAACCCATCGACACACACAGAACCTTCAAATCCACTCAGGCAAAGGGAGGGAACACGTCGAATATGGCTAAGCACCTATCAGACAGACACCCCGAACTTTTCAGAAAGTTCAAAGAACGACAGGTTAGCAAATGTGATTATAAACATGAACACCCAAGCTCACCCATATACAGCCTAACACGAGTAGCCTTAGCCTAGTTTAGCTAGGGTGACCAGACGTCCTCTTTTACCCGGACACATTTAGGTCTCGAAAAAGAGGACGTCTGCTTTGTCTTGTGTTGCAATTGCTTGATTTTTGACTGTGTTAGGAAAGTTGTTGACTTGCTAGTTTGTCATAAACAAAGTAAGCAAATTTAACAGGTTTCGCTAAATGTAGCCGCTAGCAAGACATCTCGTTAGCGATGTTAGCAAGCTTGTTATAACAGGCTTGGACATTGATGCTAGTACTACGTTTTTTTTCACCCCTGATGCTAGTATTAAGTGCTCTTTGTAATGTTATTGTGATAGCCATGTTGGCTAGGTTGCCAACGACTTTCCTAACACAGTCAAACATCAAGCAAGTGGCTTCATCTGGCAAAAGAACTGTCCAGAAAATGAGACAATGCACATTATCGTCATGACTATTATCATTTTTTTGTTAGAACATCAGTTGCTAACAAGACCATCACAAAATACATTTCAGTTAATTTATAGAGTTAGTGTTTCTGTTAGCGTGTAAATAGTTTGTAAAGTGTGTAAATAGTTCAGTTGTAATAAGTGCATAAACAATTGCAATTGTTGCAAGTTGCAACAAGTGTGAATATTCATAATTCAAAATAATTCTACCAGACAGACAGGCTGTCTCATTGTTCACCATAGTGTAATGGCATGTGTGTATTGGTGCAAAGGTATGTGGTGGCATGTTTTTCATTGTTGTTTTTCAATAAAGGGGAGAAATTGCCCTTTAATTATGTGTCTATCTTTAATCTACCCAACCCACATAGCTTTAGGTTTTTTTCCACCTCAAACACACTGTAAAATTATGTAATTCATACTTATGGAAATAACTATGTAGTCATATAGTCAGATACGGACAATAGGTCTACATAGCCGTGTATAATCGATGCTATGATGTCACCATGTAGTTTTCATTAATATCTTGCTGTGGGCTAATACTAATATGAATGCCATTTGTTAAGTGTTCAAAAAGCTGGGCAGGAACAAGCTGGTAAAAAAGGGAACCTTACAGATGTTTTGTTTATTACTATCATAGATAAATATACCAGTATCGTATCGTATTTGTGGTATCGTATCGTATTTGTGGTATCGTATCGTAAGTATCGGGTATCGTGATATTTTGGCAAGTATAGTATCGAAGTCATAATTTTGGTATCGTGACAACCCTACTCTAATGAAGCGGTATTTCCCAGGGTTGTCTGGTGTATAGGGCAGAGGTCTTGCACTAATGTGTAGTGTGTGTATAATAGTCTGTCTCTACTCTCCTGGGCTTGCCACAATATTATATATGTGTTCAATAGAAAAACCACACATTGTACTTCAGACAAAACATTTCACAGTCTGCTGGTTACCTAGCTATCTCATGTTTTTAAACAATATCCCAGTATTGATGCTATTGCAACATTGATGAGGTTATACCATAGAAAACTATAATACCGGAATACCGCCCATCCCTATTTGAGTGTTTAACTACATACAACTAAAACATTTTAAATCATACTCTAACATCTGGTAAAAAAAACAAACATTGAAAATTAGCCTTGTTTTACAGTTTTTAAGGTGATGTATGAGCATAAAACTGATATCTCTTCAAGTTCTTTGTGTATCCATATTACCTGTGAATCTAAACCTGTATTAAAATGTATAGCATCATTGTACAGACTATTTTCTCAAAGTATTTTTAATTGTTTGTTGTTCCGCAGGAAGAGGGAAAAATAGGAGTCATATTCAATGTTGGGACTGATGACATCACCATCAATGAACCTGCCATCCCAGTGGCTGATGGGAAATACCATGTGGTGCGCTTCACACGCAGTGGTGGCAATGCCACCCTCCAAGTGGACAACCAGCCAGTCATTGAGCGCTACCCAGCAGGTAGGACACCAGATTAATAGTGGGGGTAAATGGCTATATGATAAGGTTGTGCACAAGAATACTCCCATTCTGATGTGACTAGAACCCTGGCCAGAATGGAGAGAGAGAGAGAGAGAGAGAGAGGGTAATTTAGAGGAACAAAAATATTTAATGGAAAAGTAAACTCGATGGAGATTCTTTTTTTTTTCTTTTCCAAGACATCCCAATATTTTCAAAGCCCGTGGCAAGGAATTCAGAAATAAGTTGGACGCTTGTCTCGCACCGAAGTGCAAATCAATTCCAATTCCAGCATGCATGTCATTTTATTTTGAAGCATAATATTTCACTTTTTAACTCTTCCCAGCTCCGTGTGAGTCACCACATGGAGAGTGCCGATAACTACAGCATGAACAATCTAATAATGATCACACATTGACACAGACGCCCCAAGCTGGTTTGCCTCACACACACATTTTGTACTTGTTTTTAAGAGCTTGTTTGGGTTTAGGCAAGCGAGGAGGAGGCAGATACTTCTAGAAAAATGACTCTCCCTTCGCAGGGATTTGTCGATGCCGAAACCCCTTAAGCAGCTCAACCAGAGTTGGCTCTCCATTTCACTGTAGTGTTCAGTGAAGTCACACCGCAACAGCAATGACTGTATTGAAAATGTACAATGACCATCAAATATCTGTGTAAATCTGATAATATTGGCCTATATGAGTCCACAACATCACCCCTCGTGTCCACGCTTAAAGAGTTTGAAAACGTATCTGCGTTTTGGAACCACTGCGTGTGTTTTCCCTTTATTGTTTTGAATTCCCCCTCACAGTCCAGGAAGACACTCTCTCTCTCTCTCTCTCTCTCTCTCCACTGTGTGCTCTGGGACCAGTTGCCTCACTCGCTCAGCTGCTGTTGAACAGGAAGACATTTTCCGTCTATCTAATAGCTTTCCCTGCAGTGTTTCAATTTTCATTCTATTCAGATCCCACTAGGCCCACTAGAATACTGTGTGGGATCGCAGACCTCCTCAGAACCAGGCAAACCTGAATGGGCTCGTACAGACAATATATATGATATGAAAAACACATGCCATTATGTTTGTCTCTCGTTTGTTGGATTGAGTCATTGGAACAATGTCATGTCTTGGTGACTTTTATGACTGCGATGTTATGGCAGAGTCTACAACTACAAATTACATACAGTAGCTTCAGGCAGTGCTCTTTAGCTCGACTAGATTAGCGCAATGGTAATACCTTTAGAATCACCACGGGCTTTTCTTTAGTTACACACACGCAGTCTTACAGAGGAGGACTCCACAGGAATTATCGTAGGCGAGCACACACGAGGGTTCTCGTGCCATGAATGCTGCTAAGGAAATGCTGGTCCGCCGTTTACTCACTCGGCTAAGCTGTTTATTTTTTTTTAAGGTGCTATTTTGAGGTTTTGCCTGTGCTGTTGTCACACATTAGAGCTTTAAAAACAGGATTAGGAAGGTGCAATGTTTGGGCCTCGTTCAGAGTCCAGGGCAGGCTGCCAGATGAGACCGAAATAGCCCTCACATCTGAGTGAGGAGAAATGTCTCTTATTCGTTCCGGTTGCGCTCTTGCATGGCAAAGGACTGAAAAAAAAGCCCAGTGTGATTATATGTTTTAGATCCATGGTAACGATCACTTTGCCTCGCCTTCCTGATTTCCTAATTGCTACTAATTAACATAATGGTCCCTTTACTGTTGCAGACATGCAGACCTATAGATATGCAGCCATGACATGTTGTCATTATTTAGCAATGTCATTATTTTTAAATGGTATATATGAAGAGAGTTAATTAATTAATTAATTTCAATTCAGGGTAGGCCTTGTCAAGTTTGGTCAAGCTGAATCTACATACCAGTAAGGGAACACAGAATCAATGGATTTCTTTACTGCTGGGTATGTTGCATATGGGGGTTTCATGAACTCACCATCAAGGCGAATCGGTGCCAGTGAATGAGCTCATCGGTTTGTCTGTGTTTTAAATTTGATCTGTGACAGTTGGTAGTTGGTGGAGTCTATGTATTATGTTCTCATATTCTGTTCTATCAAGCCTGCATGCAAATGAGTCATTTCCCACCTTCATAGTCACAGGACACGATTTAGCAATTAATTTGAGTTGAGAGTGCTCGTCGACCAACTCAATAACCAACTGATGTTTCACTGAATGTTAACACCCCATCTTATATACTCAGGTGGTAGTTTTATTGCCAGATCCTACTGCTGTGTAATGCAATTTTCCACCTGAACAGTTCTTAATGCCCTCTTCACTAATCCCACAAGTTTGTCCACTTGGGCCAAATTGCTCACTCAAATGCTAGTGGCTGATGTCACGGTGTCTGCACTGCAGGCCAGATGCTCAAACATGCAGAGTCTGACATTCAATTCTTTGAATGTTTCTACTTTTAGCAAACATTGCACAGTAAACGTCACTGTTTGAATTATTCACACACAAAGTTAACAGCACAATATTAACAGACACCAGCTGCCTGGTGAAGCAGAGAGACTAGACATGTCAAGTGATTAAGGCTGACCCATATGGAATAGGTCTGGCAAAATAAACAATACAAGCACATACTAGTCTCTTACCACCTATGGATTTACTTGTGATTATATTGTGCTGCATTGTGAGCCTACGTGCTCATTTAACTTAATGCACCATCTCCATATGGATCTAAAGTTCTTTTCAGAGTATTCATAGTCAGAAATCACATTTTGGATAGCAGCTACCAACTTGCATTGGTTTCAATGCAAATGTCAAACATTCATAGCACAGTCTTTACAAAAAGCTCAGAAAGGAATTTCAGGTTAAAATTGTAACTGAAAAAAAAAAAAAAAAAACTTAGCTGTACCCACCAACTGTGCCATAATGCCATTTCTTCTTTGTCAGCACTAGATGATGAGATGTTGCTATACTGAGAGTCAACCCACTGGGAAGAATGAGTCATACTCCTGGGAAGAATGACAGTTATGTAGGCTAGGCTAAGGCATTAGCAGAGATTCCATAGTTCCATTATTCCATACAGATAGTATCAGCACCTCATGACTCACTCACACTGGATGGTCCTCGTTCAGGGAGCTCCTCTGCAGTTTACCGAAGGGCGTGCTTGTCAGTACTGGAAGTCACATTCTTTTCCTCTTTTAGTTCACCACTGGAAGAACATCTTTGTTATCACCTGGACCCTTTTCACTTACAGTGTGTAACATGAATGATTGTCCTGATGATTTATACTGGCAATTGTTTGCTCCAGGGTCATTTATCCAAATTCTGCGGTAGGAATGTGGAGACACTGCAGGCAGGCATGGAGTCATTGATGATGTTTGAGAAAATGTCTTCCTGAAATCTTTTCTGAAGATTTGTTAAAGTCAAAATATGAGAATGTTTTATGTGTTCTGTCCTTATAATTGCATGCATTGTTGCTATTTTACGCTCCCATTGATTTGTTGCATTAATATCCCCTTTCTTTTAAGCAAATTTACAGGCACTATGTATTCAAATCCAACATATTTTAACGATGATACTAAAAACTACTAAATATGTCTCCTATAAATATAAATAAACAGAATTCTAACTAGAGGATGGTAATAAATCTTGAAATCTAACCCGCCATAAAATAAACCTAATTTTGGCGCATTAACCCGAAAGCTAATTCAGAATTGCTAAACTTGCTAGATTTGATGCCATGTCTTTCTCCTTGTGACCCTTGAACTTCTTGATGTTAACCTCCTATCTGTCTCTCTAAATTCTTTGAAGGGAGCTATGATAATGAACGGCTGGCTATTGCTAGACAAAGAATCCCATACAGGCTTGGTCGGGTAGTTGACGAGTGGCTACTCGACAAAGGTAAAAACAATTAATTGATTAACAAATTTAACTTCTTCACGAAGTCTCTGAGAGATGTGCAGTTCATGACGACGCTCATTAATTGGTATTGATATACATAACATAATCAGAATTTCATCAACTGGATTCGTTTTTTATGTCAAACAAAAGGTTAGACAAAATGGCTGCCATGCCAAACCGGACCAAACATTCTCCACTGAGCGTCCTAGTCTTCTTCACACACCCAGAACTGCATCCTGTCAGAGACGGAGGTGTAAAACTTAAATATAACCCCCACTAACCCCTCTAATAATATTTCATCATAACTGTCTGTAAATAGATGCTGGTTTTTATATGTCGTATGTCTGCTCCTGTGAACCCCTCTAACACTTTCTAAACAGGCTTCTCTAAAAAAGTGCTTAACCTCAGTCTCTAACCTCTGTGCTAAATAGTCAGGAGTCAAATAGAAAGAGCAGTTCCTCTTGCATTTGTCTTAATGGATTCATAAATATGATCTCTAAATTGCAGCAGAAAAAAAGCTTTCATTTAACTTAACAATTTATCAGCAGATATTGTTGTTCGGTCAACATGTCAAATCAGCTTGCTCCACACACGGTTTTAACCTTAAAAAACTGAAGAAGAAGCCACATATTACATAAAGGACTTGTTTGCATTTGATTGGAGTGTCACAGCTATTGAGATCGTTGACTGAACACAGACGACACGGTTCTCTTTCTGCTTCATCGACGATGAACATACGCCCTCCGCCTCCGTGTTGCACATATTCATTTATTAACACTCAAGTATACTCATGTATCAGCAATCAAACATGCAGTGTGGTCATCAGTTTCCTGAAAAACTGAAATAGATTAATGTGTACTGTATTGAGTCAGTGTATTATATAAAGTCATTTCAGGTAAGACATGCCGATTATGGCAAGTGTATGTCTAGAAGAAGGAGTAAACGATCACCTCTTTCTAGCTCGATGTTACCTAAATGCTTCAGTGGACTTAGTGACTCAATGGTCCTCTTGTATTTCAAACTAAAAGGAGCATGCCAAGCCTTTCAAAAACTGTCATTTCAAACCATGAAATAGAGCAAATGGTTGTAAATATTTCTTTTTTAATCAAACCTATTGCCCAGTGGGGTTAAACTTCTCTAAAGTAGAAATAGCCCAGAGCTTTCTTGAAAATCCTAATGCCATGGTTCTAATTCTCATTCTAATTTCATTATGAACCCCCAAAGACACCAAACATTCCCTTGAACAGTTTCTCTTGTCATCAGTAAAATTGTCTTCTGAAGAAAGGTGAAGGTTAACAGAACAGGAAGCTATCACAGATGCTATGAAATGCTCTATTGCACTGTGATATCATTCACATTGTAGATACACCCTCCACATCTCTGTTTGAGAGCGACCAGTGTATACCTACAACCAGCAGGTTATTCCCAGATCACTGCAACTCATATGTACATTACATGAATAAATATCACAGTATAGCATTACATTATCAATACAGATAGAATATATCATAATAAAACTGGTTCAATAACAGCATAGCATGTTTTTCATATTCACATTCAACCTAATGTGTGATCTGTCAGTAAGAAACCCGACAAAATCGATTTTCATTATTGGCCTAACATTATTGGCCTAACAGCATTTCAATTGTAGCCCTTAAAAGCTAAAGGATCCCCTCCATTAACCATGATGAGGCTCTTACCAGCGGCCTTAGAACAGCCTACTCCATAATGCACTGAGACTGAGCACATCCTTTAAGTAGACAACACTAGCCCAGCATGTGATGCCTGGACTGGGGCCAGTTTTAAATATGTAGCCATTCAGTGACTGCCTAAAATAACAAGCAAGATCGACAGATAGCTTTTTGACTAGCTTAGAATAAATAGTTACCCACAGAGGCTGCATTAATTGTTATACTTAACATAGGGACTGATACGTATAACTATATGTAAATAGATTAAATGCTTTGGCAACTGTAACACTAAACCTAAAACAGCCACTGAAACTTTACTAGGCTAGTTATTTTTCTTAATTATGTACATCCATTCAGAAAGTATTCAGATGCCTTCACTTTTTTCACATCTTGTTATGTTGTAGTCTTATGCTAAAATCTTTTGAATACATTTTTCTTCAATCTACACTCAATACCCCATAATGACAAAGCACCTTGACTGGAGTCCACCTGTGGTAAATTCAGTTGATTGGACGTGATTTGGAAAGGCACACACCTGTCTAAATGAGGTCTCACAGCTGACAATGCATATCAGAGCAAAATCCAACCCATGAGGTCAAAGGAACCGCCTGCAGAGCTCAAAGACAGGATTGTGTCGAGGCACAGATCTGGGGATGGCTACAAAACAAATGTGGCTGCATTGAAGGTTCCCAAGAGCACAGTGACGTCCTTCGATAATTCTTAAATGAAAGAAGTTTGTAACAACCAAGACGTGTGGCCAGACGGAAGCCTCTCCTCAGTGAAAGAGACAGGAAAGCCCATTAAGAGTTTGCAAAAAAAAAAACACTTAAAGGATTCTCTGGTCTAATTAAACCAAGATTGATCTGTTTGGCCTCAATTCTAAGCGTCATGTCTGGAGAAAAACCAGGCATTGCTCATCACTTGTCCAATACCATCCCAACAGTGAAGTATGGTGGTGGCAGCATCATGTTGTGAGGTTGTTTTTCAGTGGTCAGGGTTGAGGGAAAGCGGAGCAAAGTGAAGTGATATTCATGAGGAAAGATTGGTTCAGTGTGCTCAGGACCTCAGACTGGGCCGAAGGTTCACCCTCCAACAGGACAATGACCCTAAGCACACAGCCAAAACAATGGAGGAGTACAAAACAATGGAGTTGCTTAGGGGCAGCTGTGAACGTCCTTGAGTGGCCCAGCCAGAGCCCTGACTTCAACCCAATCGAACATCTCTGGACAGGCCGGAAAATGGCTGTCCGCTGACGGCCCCCATCCAACCTGTCAGAGCTTGAGAGGATCTACAGAGAGGAATGGCAGAAAATCCCTAAATCCAGTTGTGAAAAGCTTGTTGCTCATACCCAAGACTCGAGGCTGTATTCACTGCCAACGGTGCTTCAGCTAAGTACTGAATAAAGTGTCTGAATCCCTATGCCAGTGGGGCTTTTAACACCTGGCATTAAAATGTGTTTTGGGTGAGCGAAGTGCAATTGGATAGTGCCTGAGCACATGAAAGTGCAGGTGTAAATCCACTCAAGGCGCTTTGAGGACGAATTGTGATCCGATCAACCAAACCACCTCCGGAAGTGGTCAGGGACGGATTGTGATCACTTTGAACAAAAGTGTAAATGTCAATCCACATACAACAACATCCAGGTGGGTGGAAGTACGTGAGCTGGACACAGCGGATCTCAATGTGGACATTCTGTAATCTGGTTAAAATCATATCATACCAAGATACAATCTGGCTACGAGACACATTTTAGTGTCAGGTGTGAAAAGACCCGTACGGTTTTTTTCCTTTTTAATACATTTGCTACAATATCTTTTTCAAATCCTGTTTTTGCATTTTCATTATGGGGTATTGAGTGTAGATTGCATGGTGGTAGATAGCATAAGGCTGCAACATAACAAAATGAGAAAAAGTGAAGGGGTCTGAACACTTTCTGAATGCACTGTATATTGACTCATATATGTCTATCTTTATGATATGTGACACACCACACATAGGAATTAAGGTATGATTCAATCTAGTTCAATTTTTCCAGACAAGTGGTGCAGTTTTTCATTGCTTCTTCGCTGCTCCTTTTAGTCCAGAGATAATTAATTGCAAAGATGAAGGTGTACAGAGGGGAGTAATTTGCACTTTGTGTGTGTGTGTTGGTGTGTGTGTGTGTGTGTGTGTGTGTGTGTGTGTGTGTGTGTGTGGGTGTGTGTGTGTGTGAGAGAGAGAGTGAGTTTGTGAGTATGTGTAATTCATTATTGTGGATCTGAGGCTGTATGTGTTTGCATGGCGCAAGGCAAGGACAGGAAGAAAGCCTTCCGCAAAGACGGTGGGAACCCATTAATGTTGGAGCTGGTGGCTGATCGTCATCAATGCAGATTAGGAAAAACAAGGCCTCTGTTTCTAAATAAAACATCACCAGGAGATCTTTGCACAGTCACGAATATTGTGCTCCAGATTCACTCAGTTTACTCCCTTCATTATCTCCCAATGAAATCTCACAAGGCTTTTGAGATATGCTTGTTTATTTTATAATGATTTTGTTCCTTTGTAGTCCTAGACTCTAGCATTTTGAGTCTGTCACGCATACATGTGCTGTAAGTTTTAATGGAGGTGGAAAGTGGGAAGGTTTGAGTAAGCCATTCATTGGAGTATATCTTGGTGGTACTAGATATTGAAATGCAATCAGAAAAACTAGAGAGACCAAATGTAATAATGTGCCACTTTTTACTCTTTTCTATTTTTCCTTTCTCTCTCCCAATCCGCCTGTATCTCTTTTCTTGCTCTTCTGGTGCATCACAGGGCGACAGCTGACCATCTTTAACAGTCAAGCAGCGATTAAGATCGGCGGGCAAGATAAGGGTCGTCCCTTCCAGGGCCAGATCTCCGGCCTCTACTACAACGGGCTTCAGGTGCTGAAGCTGGCGGCCGAAGGCGACCACAATGTGCAGGTGGAGGGAAACCTCCGCCTCGTGGGCGACGCGCCATCTGTCCTGTCCACGGAGACCACCTCCGCCACGCCGCCCGCCGCAGGCGACATGTCCACCACTATCATGGAGACCACCACTACCATGGCAACCACCACCACTCGCAGACAGCGCTCCCCCAGTCTGAAAGACAGCATCACACAGGTTAGTAGGGTGGATGGGGGTGTGTGTGTGGGGGGCGGGGGTGTAGGGTGGTGGTGTAGGTGTGTGTGTGTGGGGGGGGTTAGGATGGTGTGGGGGGGTCGGCAGAATCATTGAAATGCACTTATTATCATTGGAGCAGACGCCATTAAACGTTAACACACCATTAGTTTTAATAATCCTGCTGCGATTCGGGGCAGTCAAGGCTCTGTATGAGCTATCATTTTGCAGGGCCCTCTTGATCAAATATTAATGTTTCTGGGACTGGCTATCAGGATGAATGAGAGGCCAAACTGGATCAGCACCTCATGAGAATCCAGTAGGGAGGAAAATGAATATGCCAGACAATGGGTTATGACATAGGAGACAGCTCCATCATATTATCGTTTGACCTTTCTCTGTCATGAGATATTCTGTCTTTTCAAACTGTGGTGGACAAGTCAGGGGGTCTCACTCAAAGCCAATTAATAATCACACGCAGTGTGCGCGGTGTGTCGCGGAAATTAAAATAATTCCAGAAATTGTTGTCCTCATTCTTATAAGAAGACTCAGAGACACAGCAGCAATGTTTTTGAAGTACAAGATCTTTATCCTCCTTGCATGGGGCTATCAGTCCTCTTTAGTGGTCCAAGTAGGAGGAAAAAAAAGCCACGAACACAGGAAACACAGTAAGCTTTTATACAATACAGTTATTGTCAGTTTTCACAGCCAATCACATTCATTCTCATCATTTGTCACTAAGGCACATGATCAGAATATTAATACCTTCCTTTTCCAAATAAGGAATACCTTTAATTCGATTGATGATGATTGGCTGCAATGCTCCTTGACATTTCGTCTAACTGAGCACCCCTTTTCTGTCCCTCAAACCTGCCTGCCTTGTCTTGTAAATCATCATCTTTTCGTCTGACCAGCAGGAAGTCTGCAGTCACAAACTGTTCATAACAGGAAGCTCAATATGTTTCTGTTGTTCAAGGTGTTTGTTAAAAAAAAAAAATTAAACCGTCTTTGAAACAAAGTGCATAACCTTTCCCGAACAATGAATTAGCATACTTTGTTTTTAAATACAAGATGCACATTTTCTATTGCAAAGATACATTAAGACAACTAAGCCTTTAACTCCTGCTTAATTCATCTAATTACCTTTTTTACAGCTGCGTAGAGCTGGTTTCAGGCTGTTGAAAAACAGGACCTCACAGTCTAACTACAGCTCAACCTTTAACATTTAGAATTAAGCATTCTTTACTGTAGAATTGTTTCAGCATTTACTAGATTCATAAAGGACAAATACAAAGTTTTGTTTAAACACATCAAAATCTCTCCCAAAGATCACTTTCCCTGCTCACTGAAGCACTCCTCAGAGTCCACACATATAGCAGCCAGGCATACACTGTGCCCAGAGATTTACGAGTCAGGGCTTTACGATAATAAAAGCATTCAGCACAAATTGAGTTTTACAGATGCAATATCTAAGGAAGCGCTCTCAAATGGACTCTCAATTTTCACGTCTTGCCAATGAATATGCTGTTCATCAACTTCATCCTGTGAGAAATTAGCCCAGTCAAACCTTGCAGTACCATAAAGTGGATTGCTTATTTACAGAACACCACTTCGCATATTTAGGAAATTTATTTGGGCTGTAGATGTTAGGTTGAGATAGTATTTCTGTAAGGCTGGTTGGGGTTATGTGAGGTTAGGGTGAGATGGTATTTCTGTAAGGCTGGTTGGGGTTATGTGAGGTTAGGGTTAAGCCCTCGGCATCGTCAGGGATAATTTACATGACTGTCAAAGTGTCTGAAACAGACGATAAATATAATATCGTAATAGGCAAGAAAGATGTAGCAATCCATTTCACGGGTTCCTTATATGACTTTAGACATGTGAAACAGTTTGTACAGTAACATGGACATTTAGTCAGCAGGAACATGCTTCTTATCCAAAGCGTCATACAAGTGAAGCCGACCCACAAGCAAGAGACGTTGATTGGATTACTTGCTAACGAATAAATCACAGCTAGCACAAGGACCAGAGTGCGGCATGAAGCACATCTCCGGTGAAACAGTTTTTAGCATCCATGCCATGTCAACATAATAAGTAGGTTTCAGGACAGAGTGCTCTGTGATTTGATTTTATAGCTAACATTTATAATGGTTCATGTGAGCCATGTGAGAATCTGTCCGTGTCTATGTAATAATTGCTTGCCTTAATCATTTTCATGTATGCAGATCAGCCTAGATTCTGTCCTTGCGTGTTATAGGAATTATTTGTGAAAGCGGGCGATATTTGAATGGGAATACTAATTCAATGAGGTTAGACTTAATGCAGTCTGAATAGCTGACAGAAAGAATTAGGATTTTCGAGAGTTGCCAAGTCCATCCCTGTTCGTCAGTGTGCAGTTCACTGTTCTCCACACACTTACAGCTTTGAGAGAAGTGCTAAGAGACCTCGGCATGCATGAAAGCACTTGGATAAATTGCCTCTTTGGAGGAGCAGAGTATGACTGACTTTACCATCAAGTCTGCTGACAACATAAACAACAAACATGATGACCTACACACTATACAAATGCTCCAGAAAGATATTAGACGTGTGTTTGTGGAGCCATCCTTTCGATGGTTTGCTATATGATTTCCCATGCTTAGTGAATTGCATGGACCTTTGTCCGCTGTTGTATGGTAAGTGTGTTCTCACAGTGTACACATTCACATTTCCTTGTCCTACCTCCTGTTGCTATTGTCTCTGCATAGATAGAGCCAGAGAAAGGGGCGAAAAGGTAACATTTCAAAGCCTGCAATGTGCCACAAAGGCACCGTTTGTTTGTTTTGCATAACCAAGAGCGGTTTATGTGTTTTGTTCCAGTATCACATCTTTTCAATATCGTTTGCCAGGCAGCATCTTACTTAGCCTTTCATGTTGCAAATTAGTCATACCACAGTGATATGACATTTAATCTGTATGCTTTAAAAGTGCCATGGTACATGTAAGGTATGAGTCTTGCTCTGTTGCTCACTTAAGATGCTGCTTGAAAAAGATAAAGTTTGTGTAGGAGGCTGATGGGGACTTTTGATCAGAGAGCCTGTAAGAGACACTAAGCTAATTGCGTCATTTTTGTATTATCATAACACCAAATGTCAACACATGAACATTACAAACAGTTAAAGCACAAGACAGTTGACAGAGATACTTGAGTTCCCAGTGATAGAAATAAGGTTTTGATCATGTCAAGCAAACCAGGGTGTGCAGTGTGCCGTAGCTCTGATATTTGTTTTAAAAGGATTAAAGTAGAGAGAGAGAAAGAGAGAGGCTTGTACCTGTACAGTGGCACTGAATGGTTATTGTTGCATTAAGCTTGGCTGCACAAACACAAAAAAGCCTTGGGTTCACTTCATTAGCGCGAGCTGATTAGAAGCGTCTACAAGATAATGAAAGTGATGAAGCAATGTCAGTCACGGCCAAAGTGGCTATTTCCTCCTGGGAGGATGGAGAATGGCATTAGCACAGAGGCTGGACCTCCAAACGTCCCTTTGAATGGAAATTTAATCATCAAGTCTTTTTTTTTTTTTACGAAAGACCTAATGATGTACTGTTATAGTGTGAATGTATTTATTTTGCTAGTTTAAGTATCTGAAGTGTTATTTTTATTATTCTAAAATTCTAAAATGAATGTAAATCTGTTATCATTAAGAATGAAAGCGGTAGGCCACTCCAGGGCAGGTTGTTTGTTTTTTCACTAAACTAAAACAAACAAATATACGGGTACAGTTCAACTTTAGCATCTTTACCAGTGCTAAACAGATAGAGACACTCATGTATTTAACTTGAACCTTGATAGACCAGAATAGGGTCTATGGGGGATGTGTGTTAATTCAACTCAGCTATTACTGACTCTTAAAGCTCATAGCAATGCTGTTTTTAACCCAAAGAGAAAACATGGTGATCTTGGGGGGGAAAAAAGAAAACGTTTTTTTTTTTTTTTTTTTCTCTCTTTGCAGAGCTCAGATGACCTGCTGGTGGCGTCGGCGGAGTGCCCGAGTGACGATGAGGACCTGGAGGAATGCGAGCCTGGCACAGGTCAGTCTGGGGCTTTGTCCCGTGGACACAGCCCACTCCCTGGGCACACACACACACACACACACACGTCTCACTGCACACTGGTCAGGGACAAATCACAAAACACCGCACAGTAACCAGCAGAGACCTGCTGCTATTCTCATTCATTCTAAACCCAGGCAGCGTTCTCCTCCTCTAATGTCTCTGTGATGGCAGCTTGAAGCAGGAGAGGTTGCAGGTAGGGCTGTGGTGACATCATTAAGATGACGGTGCCTCCGCGCTGGTCTCTGGGGTCAATGGCAGAGCGAGAGGGAGAAGACATCCCCCGTTCAACAAAGACGCATCTTAATCTGTCTAGCTCGTCTCTGTCAGCAACAGTCAGCGCCATTATTACACTACAGTTTTGTACAGGTTAGAGACTGAATAAGCACAGATCTGTAGATGTGTATGTGCAGTAGATCTCACTATCAGGTTATCAGTATCCTAACACACACAGTATGTGTATGAACAGTAGATCTCACTATCAGGCTATCAGTATCCTAACACACACAGTATGTGTATGAACAGTAGATCTCACTATCAGGCTATCAGTATCCAAACGCACACAGTAGTATAAGAGGCTCACAAGGCAGATTATAGATTTAGCTTGATATTAAACCATGGCTGTATGCTTACAGCCCTTTGTATGTGGTCATATTTCCTCAAATATTAAATGTTACTGGATGGATAAAATGTTTGATTGAATCCCATGACCCTGTGTTAAATTTAATACTGGCATTTTACATGTGAGAGTTTATACCGCCAGCTATGTGTTAAGACTCAATTATGACAAATGGTCCATCATTCACCTATCCTCTTTATCTTCTCGTAATCTTCATTCCGACGTTTTATGATTATTTTACGTAGAGGTTTTTTGCTCGACTCTCAGTTGTCATTAAATACAGTCACGTCTACACAAGGGTTGTGGCTGCGGTGAGATTATTTTACTGGTCATATGTCGCCGTCGGTCACATCCTCTCACCTGTCCTGTGTACCTGTGGTTGGCAGTACCGTAGCTCTCCCTCTTTCCCAAGAGGATGGCAATGAGATTTGCACATCCTTGCTTACTAACATCATCCCGTCCCTACACAATGTCCTGCCTAACCCTGTAGTTTAGCCTGCCGCTAACGCTAACCGCTAACCCCCCCCCCCCCCCCCCCCCCCATGACGTCGGTGTGCCAGGACCCTTTTCATCTCCCCCTCAATATCTCCTCCTCACACCCCCATGTGAACAGTATGGCACTCACATCCCTCCCCACCAACACTATGAAGTAGACTCTCCTGTAATTGCTCATCAGACTCGTGTCTGACGGGGGTGTGTACTGACAGAGCTAGAGAGAGAGCTGGGGGAAAGAATGTGTTTCTCTGTGAGGACCATCTTACACAGCTTTCTTTTTTTTTGTAATTTGCTTTTTTCCATGCAAAAAACATGCGGCCAATTTGTTAATGTAAGTGACCCTAAACTCCATAGTTTGTTATCTTATTTAAGCAAAAAAAAAAAAAGAAGCCAAGAAAAATGCAAGAGATGAAAAAGAAGACACTTTGGAAAATATTTTGAAGATATTGTGCTTTTTTTTTAACTCAGAATGTATAGAAACACATTAATGTTTATATAAAACATATAAGACAAATGTAAGCAGCAAATGCAAAGGCACACAATCATAATGTATAACTGACTAAGGCACAGAACTAGTTTTAGACTTAGACAGTATACTGATTAGTCTTGACGTCGACATGTTTGGCATTTTACTGACTGGAATTCCTCTGATTTCTCTCCCTTTAGGAGGTGACTTAGTGATACCCATGCTGACTATGGACTCCCAAGACACTCAGTCTGGCATCACATATTACCCAGCCATTCCCTCGCCCCCCACATCCCTGACCCCCCTCCAGACCACCAAAGAGTCCCAGGCACTCCCCGACCCCCGCCCCCCCTGCCCTCCTGACCAGGAGGACTGTGGTGAGCCCTTGGAGGTCTCGGCCTTCGGCTCGGGGGAGATGACCGAGTCCGACGACGAGGACTTTTACAAAAACACCCACATGGTCACCGATAGGACAGTCCTGCCCCCTCCCCCCGCCGCTGCCGAGGGTGGGGTCCAGCACCAGCCGGCGGCCCCGGCGGGCCCCACCAGCAACCCCGAGCAGCTGCACATCCCCGCAGGCAAGATGAACACCCGCGACCAGATGTTGCTGCCGCCCGCCCCTCCGGCCTCGCGCCAGACACCCGGGCTAACTCACCCCCCTGATTTCCCCCATGTGTCCACAGCTCCGCCCACCGCGCCCAGGGAGAGGCTCCCACCGGGCGTGGCCGAGGTCATCCGCGAGTCCAGCAGCACCACGGGCATGGTGGTGGGCATCGTGGCGGCCGCCGCCCTCTGCATCCTCATCCTCCTCTACGCCATGTACAAGTACCGCAACCGCGACGAGGGCTCCTACCAGGTGGACCAGGGCCGCAACTTCATCAGCAATCCCGGCGCCGACAGCAACGGCACCGTGGTTAAAGAGAAGACAGCCGGCACGACTGCAGCGGTTGCCAAGACGAGCACTAAGAGCAAAAAGAACAAAGATAAGGAATATTATGTCTGAGAGCGAGTGATGAAGAGGCAAGAGAGAGTGAGAGAGAGTGAGGGAGAGAGAGAGAGGGAGGGAGAGAGAGAGAGAGGAAGGTTGGAGAGGAAGAGATAGTGGTCGGGGGAATTACAGATCATTCATTCCCACACCGTACGCAGACTAAACACCGAGTCAACCCATGAGGTTTTTTTTTCTTTTTTAATATTCCACGTCATCAATGTGCTCCTCTTGGTATTATGAAGACTTGCATAAGGGACGAGCAGAAGACCAGTTTCATTTCAGCATTACATGGTTCTTAGCTATTTTTATATTGCAAAAATAGTGAAAGGTTAGAGACCACATATTGGTGCTTCTAACTTTCCTGCTCACAGCACGGGACTTGAGCATGGCTAGACTCTGCTTCTGCTGCTTCCTCTTTTCTGTTTCCCATTCAAGCGTTGGGAACACGGTCATGGTACTGACACTGTGATGTGGCAATGGAGGCACTGCTTCATCTGACCTCTGACCTCAGTCAGTATACACACCCCCCCCCCCCCCCCCCCCCGGTCGATCAAAAGAAAGAATGCTCCATATTTTGTTTTTCTTAAGCACTCAGCCACAAAACCAGTGAGGTGACTGTGAAGTGGGCAGGCTTTGCACAAGTTAGTTTCATCCGTGGGGGACCCCAGTGTTGCGCTCAGGATCCGGGGATATTCTGCACCAGCAAGGAGCTGCTTCCCCCGAAACTGAGGGGACCGGCTGCCTTACTTCTGCACACCACATCTGGCACCAATGCAAGTGCCACTACATACGCGTTTGATCTCAACTCAATGGAGACTGTGAACTCTGCCCCTTGAATTCTTGAGAGAGAAATTACATGTAGTCATTTAAAGAAGGGAAGACAGACGTGCAAATAGCCAATAAGACCACTGTGACATTCTATTTGATTAAAAGAACATTTTATTAAAGCCCATTAAATGTCCCAGTGGTCTTAAATCTGTTATTAAATTAGTGTTTGCTCTTTTCTTTCTGAAATAACACACTGGTGTCGTAATTTATAAAACATTAGTTGTGAAACTAGGATTCTATGGTGCATTAACTGAAATGTTATAAGATATCCAATTGAAATTTTGACATGAAACACAGGCTTATTTTTTTAAGCAGAAGCCCTATCATTCCTGTTTTGGGATTATAATAAGATGTCTGCTGTTATGTGGCCTGAGACAATCCAGCGAGGCCTATTAACACCAGTTTCTCAACCTTATCACCCTACCATCTCCTCTCTGCCCGCAGGTCTAAGGTGTGAGTGTGTGTGCAGTGTGTGCAGTATTACTGAGCCGTGGTTTAATTTATGTGTAGCCCCAGAGAGAAAAATGTAATCAAGGTCCAAAAGGGAATTGATAGGATTTCATAAAACGGAAACTGGGAGCTGTCAGTCTGGATGTGTCTTTTTTTCTTTGTCTGTTTGAAAGAATTAACTTTGTTATTCACTCCAGCGAGAGATAGACCAGGAGAGAAAGAAAAGCTGAAAGTTAAAGACACTGTATTTATGTATATATACAAATCTTTTGACATTGTCAGTGTGTAAGTGTGACAGAACGAGCAAGCGAGCTCACGTGTGCATATGTGTAATTGTTTCCTCCATGAGACAGAAGACGACAATGACAAACGCTCAGAAAAAAACTTTCTCGGCTTCCTCATTCTCCACCACAAGCACTTCTGCCAGATCCCCAGTGACATGTGACTGCAGACACTGAATATGAGAGGGATCTTGTGGATGGTGGAAGTGAATCTGGGAGAACTTTCTGGCTTGGCTGCAGTGAGAAAGGAAGGGGACGTGCCCAACTTTGCATTCAGATGCCTCATTTCTGTTCCTCAAAGTCAACACGAAGCACAGTGAAAGAATAAAGAGTTGGAAAAAAAAAAAAGATCTGTCTTATGAAAACTTTTTTCCAATGCGAATAATGTGAATTGTGTTTAATTTTTTATTATTAAAAGGAAATCCTCTCTGAAAAAAAAAAAAACAATTTATGTAATGTCTAGATATTTCTCACTTTGGTTTGGAGGCAATATTTTCCTGTGCTCACTCTCCTACTCAGCCTTTTGTTTTAATTGACCCTGTATGTATGTATGACAGACATGTTTTACACTGTAATATGGTAATTTTGCCACATGAAATAAATACTGAATTAAACAAAAACAATCTCCATTAACCAAGGAGAATGGACTCTTCTTATAAGTGCATTCAGATTTGAGTTTCATTTGAATTTTTGTATTATTTTGCTTTACACATGAACCAACCATACCATACAAACCCATGCTTTTTATAATTAAATTATTTTTGTTACATTGTTTTGTTTTTTGTTTATTTTATATATATATTTTTTTCTTATTTCCAGATTTGACACATGCTGTCCAGGATGTACTGCGGTTCTTCATGTTAAAGTGTAGTGCTCCTGTGAGATCAATCTAAATATGTGTAAAATGGCAGAGGGGATAAATACACTTGCTTTACACTTCGTAAAATCCTCTCTGTGTTTTCATTTGTCTCTAGACTAAAAAGATGGTGAAAAATGAATGGCCATTTACATTATTTAAGCATGATAAACACTGTCTGGATGGTATATGTACTGATAATTACAATAGGTTTGGGAATATTACACGGAACCATTTTTTTTATACATTCACATCTTTTAGACGGCCAGTCATCAACCTTGAGCTGTCAGCATTTTAACCAGAGGTTATTAGTGGTCAGTCACCAGAGTCACCTTTCGTCATTCTTTTCTTTTAATGATGATGACATGTCTAAAAAGGTCCTGGATGCATTGGGGTGCACCAGCTTTCAGAACATCCCCATGAAGATACAGCCATCCTCTCATCTAGCCTATGTCAAGTGTCACGAACGGGCCACTCCACGTTAAAGCAAAATGTGGGGGCGCTGGGAATATCATACACACCATAGAATATTTTGGCACTGATGCCCTTTGTTAGCGTCAACAAACTGATCTGTTGGTTTTACCTGCACTCAGCACCACTTGGCACACACACTTAAAAAGGCACTCGGTACAGTTCACTGTCAGTGTTTAATGTGTGCACATCAAATTGCTCTCAAACATGCTGTGCATTTGTACAGAATGCGTCAATAGTGCTGTTTGTTTGTTTGAAAAAGTCAGCAGCTGACCACCAGGTGTGCCACCCTGCATCAGTAAAACGTGTTCGCCCATTGCACCTAATGTAAACGACTTAAATAGTGGGTGACAATTGGTTGCAAAATGTCTACCATTAGATTCAATTCTTTGCATGATGTACCCATGGGGGGGTTATGGCAATAGTGGGCTTTCTAAGGGCTAGTGGCGCTCTTATGAAAACCCGTATTTACTGCGATGCCGTTACTGTGAAGCTGCTAAGGGCCGGGTGCTGTCCGTGGTCCTGGAAATATTAAACTCTTTATACTGCTGCCAGAAATCGGACCCACCTCGCACCCCTTGGCCTTGCCTCCTGGCTTCTACTCCTACTCACGCACTGCATAACTTCACCCAACCCAATAAGTGGTTCCACAAAAACTATCGATTCACACCTACCCTGAATCTCGGGAACACACCAGAGATGGAAGTTGGATTGCAAATATGGTGCCAATTAAAATCTCTGCTGAAAAGGAAATACTCTCAAGAAGTAGAGGAGGAGGTCAGGTAAAGGTCGAGAGAGAGAAATATCCAGTAGCTGCATCTCATTTTTAAGTCTTAACAAATGCTGCTCGCCAGTTGCATTTTCTAAAGACCTAAAGATGGACAGGTTTTGATTCTGGCAGCTGAGATTGCTTTGCAACGTTAGCACTCCTTTCCCCATCTACAAAATTGCTCTGGCTCCACTTCTGTGTCTTCGGGTCCACCAGTTCTGCACACACACACACAGAGAGAGAGAGAGAAAATCACAGTACTTTTATGTTACCCCGTGCTGTTGGGTTGCTGTGAAATAGCTAGCATTTTCTATATGGTAGCTAAATGTATTTCACTTGACACATGCTGTTAGGGCTATATGGACAGTTATCAGACTGGCATGACGCACATTTCATGCAGAAATTGCTCCTAGATAAACATCTGTCAGCACCTACCAACACGGTCAAAAGCGATTACAGCTCGCTTTCGTCACGTAGTGAATTAACCATTTTGAGAACACGCCAATTTTCCCCGACATGTTTTTTTTCCAGTTCTTCACAGCCAAACTGCCTACCCACTCGAGTAGCGGGGCATTGGCCTCCTCTGCATGCCTGAATCATTAGCTGAGGGGTATGGAGCACTTATCGCTACACTTACTGGAATTGAGGTTCTCTATTCAATAAGTGTGCTGAACTCTTGAGATACGACCTCAATGTCAAAAACGGCTTCACGGCATTCAGACGTCTACACTAAAAGTGTGTTACTGCCACCCTCAGGCTAAGGGATAGTATAGCATCTTGCGCCTGTGGGCTCATAATTACGATCAAACTGTCAGAAATGATTAGCAGGCTATGTGAGGTTTATATAACTCCGCTATTGAGCGGCACAAAACTAGATCTCCTGCTGTCCTGTAGGCATGTGGGAACACTGCAAGGGCTCTGGACGATTCCTGAACATTCTTTAATATAATAAGAATAAGTCATTTGAAAAATATTTTACCATAATCCAGGATGCATTTAAATGTGTCTGTTCCAAATAAGAAATGACAAAATGTGTACTGAATAATGTATTATTTTTACGATGACCAGCATCAAGTTATCTATTATTGATCTATTATAGCAGTACAAGTTCGATATCTGTGATTATTGTAACATCCCAATGTATTTTCGTGTTCAGAAGTCCTCAATGATATTTATATGCATATCTATCTGGGAGATTGCTAAATTGTAAAATGTGGTCACCTCTGCCTCACATTTGTGACAGAATTCCAACTATGACTCCTATTTAACTTATGTGTATGTCTGATGGATGACAGCGCGTGATCGTGATGACTGCACGATGGGGTTACGGTTGTGAAGTAGAACAGGCACCGGCCAAAAACTGACAGAACAGAGTGCATGCCTTAGGTCAGGCAGACCAAATGAGCTCTGAGCAAGACAAAATGTCTAATTCACTGAGCCTCCGCTCTGTATTCAGGTCACATCCTCTGTGGTGTCAACAGCCTCCGAGGCCTGGGAAGGGGAGCTGCTGGAGAGAGGCACCTTTAGTGAGAGCGATCAGATGAGGCCCTCCAGGAACTACGCTGTGTGTTCCCTTGGGCTGCCCAGACGTGTCCTCTAGGGTTTGGTCTGAATATACTTATAAAAGAAACAGTACAAAAACAAACGCTTTGGAATTGTTTAGTTATTTGTCTTTTCTGTTACATTGAGATCCATGAATATGCATCGCTGTTTAAGTTAATAACTGCCTAATAAACAGGCAATGTCAGAAATGTTATTATTCACAATTCATGTGGAATATAAATGAATTTATGAGTCTAATAAATCAATGAACTTGCTAAAAAAATTTTTTAAAAATCTAACAAATACATTATATACAGGCCAACAACTTAATCTTCTCTTTTGTATAATGATCATCAACAACTTCTACCATCACTGTCTCCGTGTGCTCAGAGACGCCCTGGAGCGCCAGTGTGATGAGACATGGAGAAAGAGTTCATTCATGTTTCCATTCATGTACCTCCTCAGGCAAAATCTGTAAATGAACAGATTCAACTCATCTGAATCAAAAACCCCAATCACCCAACCCCACAGTATGCCGGCTGGCAGCACCTGGGCATTCATCCTGGTTCCAGTGAAGGACACAATGACAGTCGTTTAAAAGGGCACCTCTCGGCGCAGGCAAGGGCCTGCTGTGCCTGTTCTATTCTCTCTTCTCCTGGTCCTCCACTAGTCGGATCAGAGTGGCAGGGTCCAGGTGGAAGAGAGTGTACAGTTCCCTCCCTCTCCTCAGGGTGGCGCTGCGCTCCAGCTGCGTGCGCTTGGAGCTCAACTCTAGTGCCACCTCCTGGAGATGCTTGTAGAGGGAGCCGCTCTGCTGTTCCAGCTCCCGTACGACCCGTGTCAACTCCTACAAGAGAGGGAGAGGGAGGGAGAGGAAGAGAGGGGGATGAAGAAGCGCAAAAAAAATGGGTGATGGGAGGAGACAGAAGTGGCGAGGAGGACGTGTCAACGTCAGGGCCCATTCGATGGCAAAACACAAACAGAAATGTCACGTGGTGTTTTTGACGCCCTCCTCTGCAGTCTCGTTTCAGTCTGTCCCTGTTCTTGACCTGATCGTCCTACAGTATTTAATGACTGGCTGAGTTACAGCCAACCTATTACACCGACCACAAATCTACAGCGCTACAGGTCTTAAAGTGCAAGCCTGAGAAATGCTTACACTACAGCCTAAGAGATAGCTGTGTGTAATGCAGGTCCACATGAAGATGATACCCTGCTGGTGTGTAATGAGACTGTACGCTTTTGTGTGACGAGACTGTGTCCGTGTGTGTGTGTGTGTGTGACAAGACTGTGTCCGCGTGTGTATAATGAGGCCTTGTGTGTGTGTGTGTGTGTGTGTGTGTGTGTGTGTGTGTGTGTGTGTGTGTGTTACTGTGTCCGTGTGTGAGATGAAACCATGTCCGCTTGTGTGAGATGAAACTGTGACAAGAATGTGTCCGTGTGTGTGTGTGTGTGTGTGACAAGAATGTGTCTGTGTGTGTGTGTGTGTGTGTGTGTGTGTGTGTGTGTGTGTGTGTGTGTGTGTGTGTGTGTGACAAGAATGTGTCTGTGTGTGTGTGTGAGTGTGTGTGACAAGAATGTGTGTGTGTGTGTGTGTGTGTGACAAGAATGTGTGTGTGTGTGTGTGTGTGTGTGTGTGTGTGTGTGTGACAAGAATGTGTCTGTGTGTGTGTGTGTGTGTGTGTGTGTGTGTGTGTGTGTGTGTGTGTGTGTGTGACAAGAATGTGTCTGTGTGTGTGTGTGTGTGTGTGTGACAAGAATGTGTGTGTGTGTGTGTGTGTGTGTGTGTGTGTGTGTGACAAGAATGTGTGTGTGTGTGTGTGTGTGTGTGTGTGTGTGTGTGTGTGTGTGTGTGACAAGAATGTGTCTGTGTGTGTGTGTGTGTGTGTGTGTGTGTGTGTGTGTGTGTGTGTGTGTGTGTGTGTGTGTGTGTGTGTGATGACACTGTGTCATTCTCAGTGGTACCTGTGAGCTGGGACAGAGCTGGGAGGTGTGGGGGGCTGGAGAGGCAGCATGACCTGAGCCTGGCTGGGGTTCCACCCAGCGCTTCAGACGCCTGCTGTCCCTCTCCAGGCCTGACACCAGCCGCCGCCGCTCAGCCTCCGCCTCCCCCTCCGCCTCCCCCAGCCGCTGGAGCTCGGCCCGCCGCTCAGACGCCACGCTGTTGATGTCGGCCGCGCCGGCTAACCAACCCTCGGCCTTCTCAGGAGCCTCGTACACCTGCAACAACCTGCAGAGCACAGGGCAGGGGTGTGTCAAGGCCAGATGAGAGAGAGAGAGAGAGAGAGAGAGAGAAAAAGAGAAAGAGAAAGAGAGAGAGAAAGAGAAAGAGAGAGAGACAGAGAGAGAGAGAGAGAGAAATAGAAAGAGAAAGAGAGAGAGAGAGAGAGAGAGAGAGAGAGAGAGAGAGAGAGAGAGAGGTCCTCCCTATTTAAAGGGTTGGTACCGTACTGGTTCTGAAAGGGTATCTGCCATTCATGCCAGCCACACAAGCATAGCCATGATGTAGGCTTGGCAGGCTTTCTGAAATGATGAAACGCGTCAGATTCTTCTAATGTAATGCAATGTGAAAAACAGCTACTGAAATAACTCTTGCATTAGAATAGCATATGAACCTCACTGGCTTGCAAAACTGTGCTTGTCATTTGCACCTTCAATGAGATGTTTTTCCATCCCATAAAGACAGCACATCTACAGTAACATTTAAAAGTTACAGCCTTCCTTAACTTCAATTTGTGGAAGAAGAATACTTTTTGTGTTTTGGATGTTATGCTCTGGTGTGCTGGTTTATGCACATGGAAGTGTGATGAAAACGTATACATCTCATAGAACCATGAAAACTAAAACTCTAACTGATTTTTCAGAAATGGCTTTGACATATTAGACATGGTATATATATATATATATGTACAGTAATATGTGAGAAATTTAAGTGTGTCCCTCGAAGCCTGGACTCATTTTACAAAACTAAAGCATTAAAACAAGCATGCGGTTGGCTGGAATTGAAAAAGAAGTGTTGATAGATTGGTCTGGTGCTTCCATCTCATCAGTCCCCATGTGTGAGTGGCAGCGCTCCTCCAGAGGACCGAACTAAATTGGCCTAAATGAACGTCTACATTACAAAACCTGGGACTTTTGTTTATAAGTTGTTTTTTAAAAATTGTGCTCAACCTGGCTCAAATTCATCACATGAAAGTAAAGTGTATATATATACACTCATGGCTTGACTACACAGCTACAAAGCTGATGGGAGTGGCATTTCATCTTTCCTCTGCAATATCTATCCAATTTACATGCAAGAGCATATCTGCAGAAAACCATGACCTTTCAAACATTTATGGCTCATGGCCAATCACCTTTGCCAAGAACCTCCCCTTTTTCTCGATAGAATCGTGTTTCTTTGCATGACATAAATAGAAGCCAAACCTTAGAATTATTCTGCAGTACAAATGTCCAAGCCCAGTCACATAATCCAGAATTGAATGTATAGTTTGATCTTGTTCTCTTTATAGTACACAAAAGCAAAATCACTGAAGCACGGTTAGTCGTTCAGTGGTGACAGATATAAGCCTACCATTAGTATTTTTTCCAATAGAACCCTCTGGATATTCACCCCCCCCCTATCTCCTGCTGAGTAACATCCTCGTGTGCCTTGCCATACCTCTGTACTGTGGGCTCTGTGGCGCTGAGGATGGGGTCTGGCTGCGGTGTGTTCTCCTGCAGGTTCTCCAGCTCTTTGGAGCGGTCTGCGGCCTCCACGGCCTCCTCCCTCAGCCCCCGCGCCACGCTCCGGGTGTGGGCGTGAGCGTGCGCGTGCCCCTGGCGCTCCGTGCCCAGGGTGCGGTGCAGCAGGTCCAGCTGGGCCTTCTGCTGCAGCAGCTCCCCCAGGAGCCCCTCCTGCAGGAGCGCGTGCCGCTGCGCCCGCTCCCCCTGCTCGTGCGCGTGGCCCCGCAGGAGGGCGGAGCACAGCTGCTGGGTGCGCCTCCACAGCGCCGAGCACACGCGCTCCTTAGCTACAGCAGGGGCGGAGTCAGAGTCAGAGTCAGAGTCAGACGGCTGGGAGATGGACGGGCGGGAGAGAGAGAGAGAGAGAGAGAGAGAGAGAGAGAGAGAGAGAGGAGGGTTCACAAGATTAGTGTCTGAATATAAGCGCACAGCAGCCAGTGGTGGGACATGTGCAGGATCAGGACCGATGGTTGTAAACTCCAACTACTCTCAGTACTGTAGACGCAATATGTAGCTGTAGTCTGTTGTCCAAGAACAAAGCTTTTATGCTGCATGCATCTCGTTTTCGTGTTACAGGCCTTTAATTGTATTTCTATACACTTCCAAAAATCCAAACTTCTAAATACATTTTTCATTATTTTTCAGAAAAGATTTTTACTTTTGACAACAAAAACTACACATTTTTTGACTATTGCAGATTCTCATGTTTTACTTTTTTCTCATGTTGACTTTTATACTTTATACTTCATACTTTTACTGAAAATGAGTTGATGTCAGCTAATAACTTGTGTCTTCATTTATACTCAAGTAACTTGTGTTTTTCACCACGTTTACAACAGTATATATATATTTCAGCACAACATCAACAAAGTCACTATAATTCTGCATCTACTTTAGTATCTCCTCTGTATCTCCTATGTGTGTCATGTTTTCTAAGCCCATGTTTGGGTCTGGTGGAAGTGGAATGTGGGCGCACATGTTGTGTTGCTAACATCAGTGCATCTCACCTGCTTGTATGAGACAGTGTGTGTTTCACGACCTATACAGACCTTTGTCTGACTGTCTGTTCTGTAGTCTGTTTCTCACCTTCACGTTGGGGTGCTTCTGCTGACAGAGCCACTCCTTAGAGGCAATGGCTCCTGCCTCCTCTGCTCGTGCCTGGAGCAGCTGACCGTGGATCAGCATGTGTGCCGTTTGCAGCTTTGCCATCTCTCTCCTGGTGTGCTGCGCCTCTCCCTCTCCCTCTCCCTCGTCCACCTTTGTCTCCACCACACCTCGCTGCTCCTCCAGCAGACTAGATCTCCTCTGGGTAAGGCAGCCAGGATGAGTTAGATCTCAGATGTTAAGAATGTGTAATAATAGAACAGACAATATGAGTGGCTATTACAAACTAATCCGTGTGTTTAGATAGTCAGTCTCACCTTGTAGAGATCCATAATACATTGATGGGTGAGCTGTACCTTCTTTAGGTATGGGTGCAAAGGGAGCTGGCAGAGCAAAGCAGCTGAAAATCCTGCACACTGCTCCATCAGCTTCTCCTGCTGTTGCACCTCTGGGACGCCCTCGTTCATCACCGTCAGGCTCTGCAGCCTCTCCACCTCCTCCTTCAGGTCATGGAGAGCTGCATTGGTGGCCATGTTCTCCCTTGCAATAGCCTTGACTGTGTCCCCACCCTCGCCCCCCTCACTCTGGATCTGGCTCTGTGTGTAGTCGGCCAAGGCTGAAGCATGGTCGTCCCGTGCACGTCTCAGGCCCTGCAGCTGATGCAGACGCCTCTGCCTCAAGCGCTGGTGTCTGCGCAGCTCCTCGAGCTCCTGCTGCAGCTGCTCAACGCTCCTCCCCTCTGGCTCCTCTTCCTCCTCTTCCCCCTCAGGCCCTGCTGAACTCTTCAGGAGTTCCATCTGCTCCAGAACCTTCTCTGTTAGGATGGGTTTACCAGACACCTCCAGGGCATGGTAAGCCTGGTGTTCTTCATCTGACAGGACATTCTGAGAACCAAGGCTGCAGAACAAGTGCATGAACTCCTTGTTCTCTGGCGTACCGTCAAACATGGTGTCGAAATCTGAGGGATTCAGAGAGGAGGCTTCTGGGTAGCCCAGGTAAGACAGAACCTCCAGGAAGCGGGCCCCATTCATCGTGAAGCACACACTCATACACTGGAAAGTAAGGGGAGAGATTGCCTAGATTATTCAATTTAACTCCCTACTCTCGTCTGGTCCAAAAATAATAACAAAAATCCAATAGTGATTCAAAAGTGAAACTAGTATAACAATAAAGATAAGTTAATGTTACATCCAAAGCAGTGGATGAACAGTATTTTCTCATAAGAAAACAAGAGCAGGATTTCAATATATGCCTGACAACTACATAAGTCGTTACTCAAAACAACGCTGAGCATTTATGTTAAGAAGTTATTTTCATGTGTTCAGTTAACTTTACACATTTTAGATCTGTGTATAATATCACTGCCGAGTAAAATCAAAAGTGACCTGAAATACATTCACCAATCACGTAGACATTCCATTTGTGTACATATCGTACAGTTGACTAACATTAAATAACATTGGCTGTGGCTTGTGGCCAAAGAGCTGTCTGCAAACCACAACTTTACCCCAAGAAGTATGTAGCCAACGTTATGGTAGTTAACTGGTTACCCTTATCCAACTAAGCAGCGAGTTAAATGTTCATAACCACATCATGATCATATACGCTAATGTTATTTAAAATGCTATGGCTAGCTAACGAGCTAGCACAGATGTGTTAAAGCCGAGGTTAACGTTGTGAACGTTGTGTAACAGAACGGGTGGTTCCTTTATAACGTCTATGGTAACGTAATGGGCCTATATTATGCAAGATGTTATATTACCTGAATCTGGAACAGGTTGGGTAATGTTTGCTGTTGCTCAAATTATGTTTACAGTTAACCACCTCCAAGTGTTAACTGTTACCGTGAACGACGAGGTACAGGAAAAGTGCAAAAACCCCGCCAGTGTGACGTCAGTGAGCTTTTACTACGGCAAGTGGTAAGGAACATACGCTCATTCGCGTCTGTGTGTGACATTTTCTCCAGTTATAATTTCACTAAAAACTAGGCACTAGTCAAACTGATATGGGCAGCTTTGTTTTTTTTTAATTAAATGACTGAAAGATGTCGCCTCAACAAGCAAAACACTTTCATTGAAACTGGAAACAACGCTTAGACTGAAATATCTTAAATAATAACGTTATTTAATACAAGTGTAATAATAACTGTTCCCAAAATTCTTACCAGATAAGACTTACCCTGACAATTATAAAGTAATTATATATATCTACAGAATTTCCCAACACCTTATTTTGAAATGCCATTGATGGGAGCCATGCGTTGTGATGCATAACACACAATATAATTCTTCTATATTATACTCACCACAATTTATTTCCAAATTTTCTAAATTTTGCCCACAATTGAAGGAATGTCAATTTTTGTTTGAAGCCTTCAAACTCATGAACATTTTGGAAAACATGTATCTTTTCTCACATGGTTTCTTCGTGACTAATGACATCACTGTCCTTGCATTGAGTGCCATCTTGTGGACGTAATCACACACTCAGACAAGAGCTAGTAGACACAGCAAAGACATCCAGTTAAAGACAAACACAAAGTTTTTAACCTGGTTAACATGTCCATGTGGTGTTTGCTACACGGAATATCATGAGTGAAATAAGCAGTCAACCCCATAGTTTTACCTATGTTCACAAAATGTTTCACATATTTGCAATGCATGAGGCCTTCTGGGGGCGCTAGACAGAGACAAAATCAGATGATTTGTAAACACATATTTGGTTGAATTCTGGTGGAAGTAATTGTAACACTGTGCCAAATTGTAAAATTGTACTTTAATATTTAGATGAGTTGTGAGATAAACTGAAACCAACATAATGACCCAAACACAATAGGTTTTATTTTGTGTTATCACAATAGGAGGGTTAGAAAGAGCACAGCACCAAATGTAAAACAGTAAAGTGTGTAAAAGTATGTTTTTAGTCTAGCTTTGAAAGTCTCTATGCAGGCAGCAGATCTGAAACGTGAAACAGGAAACTTCCACAATTCAAGAAAGACCAAAAATAGTAAAAGCTCGATCATCCGTATTGAACCAAGGTGAAACCAGTAAAAATCTTAGAGGATTAAAAAATTAAATAATAATTAGAGGATTTTAGGGCTCTTGACGGAGCATTAGGTGACAACAGATTGGACATGTAGGCTGGAGCTGGACCATTCACAGCCTCAGGAACAAATAATGAAATCTTAAAATCATTCTGAAACCTTACTGGGAGCCAGTGTGATGTGATGTAGCTAAGACTGGTGTGATGTGATTGAACTTATTGTTAAATGTGATTTGTCTGTCAAATCTTAATTCTGAGTCTAAGAATACCCCAAGGTCTTTATGAAAGGCATTTGGTATTGTTTTAGATTTAGGTTAATTTCATATCTCAGACCATAACTCCACATACCAGACCATAACTCAATTTGACCCCAACTCTCAGTTTGACTAGCACCAGGCCAGAGTCATCAGGCTTGGATGCTGGCCTTCTGTCTATGTTCAGAGCCATCAGACATGGTTCCTGGCTTTTGTGTGTCTTGGAGCCAGAGCTATTAGACTCTGATTGCTGGCTTTTGTCTACAGCCACGACAAGATGGTTGAAGCCAAACATATTAGCATTTATATGGCCCTACCTGGCTATAGTCCTTGGTCAAGCTAGACCTCCCCTTTTGCCTTACGTCCACCTCCTACCTTTGACCTACAGACACATCCACCCTTCCCCTACACTTTATGTCATTGTCATTGTTTAATATATTAATTCTACACTATAAAAACTGTACAGTTCTGTAATGTAGAAAGAAGATTTTCCTTGCAGAAGAAGATTTTCCTCGTGGCATGTGACCGTTGAACAAAGTAAGAAACCAAGGTACAGGAATGGACCTAAAAAGGTTCAAACGCTCTGAGTAAATGCTTACTCAAGCTGTATCCTATCAGGGCACGGGGCCTGTACCTTTATCATTGGCACATGTTAGTACCTTTTAACAGTTTTGTACATATTCTCATTGCTTTTTATTTATTATCACCTCATAGGCCCTTTATAAAAGTTCTGTGTAAAAGTTCACATCATCTTTTGCTGGGGTGAAGGGCAACTTCGATCCACACAATGACAGTTCTTTTTGAGTATGGTACTTCCAGTGCTGCTAGCTGACATCCTCCACTTGCAGATTTGTAGGCCTCCATCAGCTTGGCTTCATGATAACCACCTTTTCATCTGTTTCAATCTCGTCACTGAACGTAAGGTTTGTATCCGTTTCTTGTAAAGCTGCAAGATAAGAAAAGTTTTAACTGGCTTTTGTGGATGTAACTACTATTGTAATGCTTGACAAAGGTTTGCTAAAGTAATCCTGAGCCCATGTGGTTATATCACTTATAGATGAATGACGGTTCTTGATGCAGTGCCGTCTGAGGTATCGAAGATCGCGGTTATTCAGCTTAGGCTTGCGCCCTTGCCCTTTACGCACTGAAATTCCTCCAGACTCCTTGAATCTTTGAATTATGTTATGCACCGTGCAGGGTAAAATATCCAAATCCCTTCCTATCTTTCTTTGAGAAACATTGTTTTTAAACATTTCAATTATTTGCTCACGCATTGGTTGGCAAACTGGCGATCCCCACCCCTTCTTCGCTCGTAAAGGACTAGGCCTTTCCTGGATACTGCTTTTGTACCAAATCATGATAACAATGACCTGTTGACATCACTTGTGTCAAATCCCATCTATATTTAATTATTCTACCTCATTACTACCCCTAAATTGCCCTTGTCCCAACTTTGTGAATGTGTTGCAGGCCTGAATGGCAGGAATGGATGTATATTTACAAATCAAATGAGGTTGACCGTTATAGTTTGCCATGAGCTTCTACATTCATAGTAGATCCAGCTCACTCCACTCCCCAGCACCCACAGTAATGTGTTTCTTTACTTGTCTCTAATTCTATATCAATCATAGGGGTTGGCAGTGTTTTGTCTGACGTCTAAATGAAACCCAACGCCTGTCCTCCTCTGTGGACCTCTCAGGCAGATGACTAAGTCAGATGTCATCATGAGTGTAACAGGGTCATCAGGGTTGAGACTGGTGGCTTACGTATTCTCGCCTGGGTTGCCTGAGTAACAGTCCCCTGCCATGTCGAACTCCGTCTGGACGTCTCTTAGGGACCCGTCGTCCCCAAAGCCCCCCCCCACTCCGTGTTGATGCACATGCGTCCCTCGTCCCCTTCCACACGCTTCACGTTACACATCTCCTCCATGTAACAGGCGTTGGTTCCAGTGCCTGTCAGAACAGTGCAAGGATTTCAGATTTTTCCTTAGCCATCATATGAGGATGCAAGTGTAAACAATATGAAGCCCCTACAAAGGACGTTTTATAACTACTGAACATTCTTTAAACTACATTATGTAATAGCTATACATAGACTACAATTTGGTTGCTCTCTATTTGAAATGCATTATTTCTAGAAGGCTTTGAAGTCTTTCACTTTTCACAAAATAAATGCATCATTTGACTTGTATAAACAATTCGCTCACACTGTAACTGGACTGGGAAACATGGGATTACATTGTATAGCTGTTTGGCGGTTGCCGGTCATAGAATTCTACCTCAGTACTGGACCGATGTTGTCCATTTTTGTCCCTAATAAAAATTGGGAAATCCTGAAGTTTCTCTTTAAGGGAAATATTCAGATGGTACAGTATGGTAAGCCATCTCAAATTGTTGGCGAGGTGCACCTACTGTTCTATGCACCTATAATGCAATCAAGTAATGTTATAGTTCTAAATACAAGGTGAAGAAGGTGGATAATAATCTATGCACTATGTGGTGTATCTGTCATTTGATATGAGGTTTTATATTTAGTCTGGCAAACATTGTATCTGAATGTGAACAGCCATAGAGGAGACTCACTCCTTTTCTGTTCATGGCATCTTTGAGCAGCTGCACAACGTCCTGTCTGCCCATTCAATGTTTAACGTCTAAATAAATGATTGACATAATTTGTTTTTCTTCATATTTAATGACTTTTCCTAATTTAATGGGGACAACGCAAAATTAACACGATGATATTTTTTCCATGTCCTGTACACATGTGCGGTGTTCTTTGGGGTCAATTTGACCCCAGGCTGTTTTAATTGTATAAAATATATAGAAATATCAACATTTTACACACATTGTTACTATTCTTGATAACAGAAATTGTTTTTCATTCCAAATGTTATAGATAACAACAATATGTCCTTTCAAATAATATGAAGCCATGAAAACACCCAAAGGATATCTCTTTCCAATTTTAGGTCAATCAGTGAGCTTTTATGGTGATCTGCATATTTCTCCATAGTCGCGTAACAGGTATTCTGGATGTATAAGGGGGGTGGGTGGGGGGGGGGGCTGTTTTATTTAAAGGAATATTTAGGTAGTCAACAAACAAACATAAAGCACCTGACACATAAACTTGGGTACAAATTTGAATTATAATAATTTTTTGGAGGTTTAAATTGCTGGGGTCAAATTGACCCCAAGGATAAAAGATGTTAGTAAATTTGAAGGTAATAGGATGGTTAACAAAATGAACACTCATTTGGAATGGTTGAGATTTTGTGATGCTGATGCATGTTGTGATGTCATAATGAAGAACAAGACGAAGTTCCATCTCTGTTATTGTGACCATGTTTCATTCTACAGCAAGTTTCACATTCACAGTTTCATTCTACAGCAAACAGTCAGCACGAACAGGTGAGCACATTCCAGTATAGTAGAATTAATGAATAATATTATATATATATATATATATATATATATATATATATATATATATATATATAAAGATTTAGGAGGATTTAGACAAGGCAATGTTGTCTACAGCCAGACTATTTTATATGGATCATAATTGTTTCAGCAAATTGTACATATATATAATATAATAGAGTTAGTCATATCCATTTATATATATATATATATTTTTTTTTTACTGTACTACTACTACAATAATTGACATATATACATTGTGCTTAATACAACAGCTTAATTTTGTGTCATTGTTGGTTTTACTCTATTTTCATCCAATGTTTTCTGAGTCGCTTTGGACAAAAGTGTCTAAAGTGCTAAAAACCTTAAATAAAACAATGTAACAATTACTATATGGTGGACATAAGGTTAATAGGACTATGTGGTTTCACATAATGTCAAGATATTAAAACAAGACATCACAATGAAATTGTCATGTTTCTAATAAGGGTGTTTTTGTGAAAGTAATTCAGTTGATGAATGAATAAATGTAAAACTATGTCTTGCCTATTGATCTAAACAAATCATACTGATGTCTTTAGACAATTCTGTTATCGTAGAATAAAATAATGAAATGATCATGCTCTTGCTCCTAAAATAAGGTCACTATTAATAAAAGTGATTTAATTATTTGTATGTCTCATTGTTTCAACTGTGGATTTGTTAGGGTTACATGCATTACTAATAGGGGTTAAAGGTCAAGCCCATAAAGCTCTGTGATTGGAGAATGGTCACTGCAAGTATCATGATGTCACAATAGAAACATGTAAATTAAAAATAATACATTCTAAACTCTCCCTCTCCCATAGAACAGAATTACAGATTAAGAAGAGTTAATTTAACGCAGCGGAGGAGATAAGGAGGGGGAGTAGTGTGGAGGTTATGGAGACAGAGGGAAAGGAGACTGGGCATCAGGATGTCTACGAAAGCCTCGAAAGGCATCAGGATGGTGTGCCCAGGTGTGAATCAATGCCCGTCACACAACAGGCGGACGCCCAACAAATGGAAGAGGAGATGAGAAATACCTACGAAAGCCTCGGAAGGTATGTATGTCATACACTCACTGATGTGGTGGGCTTGGAGACCATCCATGGTATCCCACTGATAGAATCAGATTGTGCCCAATCGGCTCTATTGTTCTATTGTTTGTGGTTGTTCATAGGTTTAAACACGAATATCTCTTTTCCCCTCAGGGCTTTCATGGCTCACTTAGAGGCCCATAGCGGGTACTGTGAGGTCACCACCCAGGACACACTGCCACGGTGAGTAACCCATGAAGGTCTTAGACTGAAGCAGAGATTGGTATTAGATTTATACAAAGGTGAATGTGATAGAAATATGGTGAGCTTTGCTAACCTTTGCTTTCTGGCATCTTGTGTCTTTCCCAAACCAAAAGATTAACTTTGGATCAACATACCCATTATCAAATGGGTGGAAACATCCAGAAGGGAAATCATCTGGTTATGGAGTTTTTTAATGGCAAGAGCTTACAAGGGTACTCAAGAGCGAAGGTGGAGAGAGACCCCTTCATGAGGATGGAGATGAACAAGTGGAGAGCAGAGATAGAGAGAAAGAGGGAGATGGAGAGAGAAAGAGCGGAGCTGGAGAGAACAAGGAAGGAGGTGGAGAGAAAGGAGAAGGAAGTGAAGCTAATAAGAGATGAGATTCTAAGAAAAGAGGAAGTGGTGAGGAGGAGAGCAGAGATGGAGAGGGAGAGACAGGCGATAGAGAGAAACAGACAGGAGATTGAGAAAGTGAGAGTAAAGGAAAAGCAAGGAGAGAAACAGGAAAAAAGGATAGAGCAGATGGAGAGAACGATAGCAGAGATCGTGAGAATATGGAGGGACCAAAAGAAAAGGCAGACAAAAAATGAAAAGGAACATGCATGGCTTTTGGAGAGGAGGAGTGCAGAGATGGAAAGATACAGAGAAATGGAGAGGGAGAGACAGGCGATAGAGAAAAGAAGACAGAATATTGAGAAAGTGAGAGTGGAGACAGAGCAAAAAAGAGAGGAACAGGAAAGAAGGATAGACATGGAGAGAGCTAAAGCAAAGATGGTGAGAAAGAGAGAGGAGATTGAGAAAGTGAGAGTGGAGATGGAGCGAATAAGAGAGGAAGTAAAAATTGAAATACACAAAGAAATGGAGGGACATGGAGACCAGAGGCAAAAAGGAGAGGAGAGACAAGAGGGAAGTGAGAAAATAGAGGAGGAAACCTGCCAGCCATTGAAGTCCATGGGACTATCCTTTGAAGACACTGAGGATGGATCAGAAGAAGACTGGAAGGAAACTGAGAAGGTGATGAAAAGGAGGTGGGAGACTCTGTCAGGAGACAGCGATGACAGCGACGGGGAGACTGACTCTGATGACTTGTGGATGGATGAGGTGGAGAGACAGGCGAAGGAGGTGGATCTAATAACAGGGAAAAAGGAAGTGGGGAGGAGAGCAGAGATGGAAAGATACAAAGAAATGGAGAGGGAGAGACAGGCGATAGAGAGAAAGAGACAGAATATTGAGAAAGTGAGATTGGAGACAGGAAGACAGGAAGAGGAAAGAAGGATAGAGATGGAGAGAGCTAAAGCAGAGATGGTGAGAAAGAGAGAGGAGATTGAGAAAGTGAGAGTGAAGGCAGAGCAAAAAAGACAGGAAAGAAGGAAAGAGGAGATGATAGCAGAGATGGTGAGAAAGAAAGAGGAGATGGAGAAAGCAGCACAGACGGAGCAAAAAGAGGACGAGAGGAGAAAGATAGAGATTGAGGAGGAGAAAGTGAGACTGGAGACAGAGCAAAAAAGAGAGGAACAGGAAAGAAGGATAGACATGGAGAGAGCTAAAGCAGAGATGGTGAGAAGGAGAGAGGAGATTGAGAAAGTGAGAGTGGAGACAGAGCAAAAAAGAGAGGAGCAGCAAAGAAGGATGGAGGAGATGGAGCGAAAAAGAGAGGAAGCAGAAATTGAAATAAACAAAGAAAGGGAGAGGGAGAAACATGAAGACCAGAGGCAAAAAGGAAAGGAGAGACAAGAGGGAAGTGAGAATTCAGGAAAAGAAGAGAAGGAGAAGATGGAGAAGAAGGAGGATGAGAAAGTTAAAGAGCCACAGACGAGAGACGAGAGGAACACAGATATGATGTGGAAAATAGAGGAGGAGACCTTCCAGCTGTGGAAGTCCATGGGACTATCCTTTGAAGACACTGAGGATGGATCAGAAGAAGACTGGAATGAAAGTGAGGAGGCCAGTGTAGACCTAGACTTGCTCTTCCTGAAGGACAATGTAAAGACTGACATAGATAGAGGAAAAGAAAGGAGATTGGAAGAGGAGAACAAATCAAGACAGCTAGAAGTGGAGACACAGAGAGAAATTAAAACTGTGAGACTGAAAGAAGAGGAGAGCAAGAGGATAGCCATGGTGGAAAAACTGAAAGAGGACGAAGGGAGGAAGAGAGGGATGGAAGCAGAAATGGAGAGAAAGGAACAGGAGGAGAGGCTGAGAGAAAAGGAAAGGACCAAACTAAGAGAAGAGGAGAGAAAGAAAAAAGAGATGCAAGAGAAGACAAAGAGAGAGCTGGAGCAGATAACACAAAGAGAGAGGGAGGAGAAGGGGAAGAAAGCCAAAGTGGCCAAGAAATTACTTCAGGCACGTGACAGCGATGACATTGACATAGAGAGCTTGAGTGATGAAGATATGTGGAAGGATAAGGAGCTCCCAATGGACCAAAAGAAAAGGCAGACAAAAGACGAAAAGGAACATGCATGGCTACAGGAAAAACACAACAAAGAGAAGGAGGATGAGAATCCTTGTAACAGGGATTGCAGTGACCCCAAGACTGTGACTAATTCAAATAGTTTGTGGATGCATAAGGCCAAGAGCCCAAAGCTGTCAGTCAACAATGCATGGAAGATCCAGCAATTTGATAATACAGAGACTGATAATGTCAAACAAGGTCATTCTGAGGAAGGCGACACACTTGTGATGACACTCAGTAATGATGATATGAATACATGGACCCAGCTAAAGGCAAAAACAGATGAAGAGGACGCAGAGAGAGAGAAACAGAGGCAGATGGATGAAAAGAGGATGAGAGAGGTGGACAATGGAGGAAAGAAAAAAGAGAGAAAACAAGGAGAGATGGTAGCACAGAAAGAAAACAAGACACCCAGGATGAGCAGAGACTTAGAAATCATCCAAAAGATACAGGAGGAAAGAAAGAAAAAAGAGATGGAGAAAGCAGCACTGAAGGAGCAAAAACATGACAAGAGGAGAAAGATAGAGATTGAGGAGGAGAAAGCAAGAGAGAAGGACAGAAAAGTGAGAGAAAGGGAGGAGATGAGAAAGACTGAAGAGGTGATGAACAGGAGGGGGGAGGCTCTGTCAGGAGACAGCAATGACAGCGACTGGGCGACTGACTCCGATGACTTGTGGATGGATGAGTTGGAGAGACGGGAAACAGAAAGAAAGAGAGAGGAGATTGAGCAAGTGAGAGTGGAGACAGAGCAAAAAAGAGAGGAACAGGAAAGAAGGATGGAGGAGATGGAGCAAAAAAGAGAGGAAGCAGAAATTGAAATACACAATAAAAGGGAGAAACATGAAGACCAGAGGCAAAAAGGAAAGGAGAGACAAGAGGGAAGTGAGAATTCAGGAAAAGAAAAGAAGGAGATGGAGATGAAGGAGGATGAGAAAGTCAAAGAGCCACAGACGAGAGACGAGAGGAACACAGATATGATGCGGGAAATAGAGGAGGAGACCTCCCAGCTGTGGAAGTCCATGGGACTATCCTTTGAAGACACTGAGGATGGATCAGAAGAAGACTGGAATGAAAGTGAGGAAGCCAGTGTAGACCTAGACTTGCTCTTCCTGAAAGACAATGGAAATACCGAAATAGATAGAGGAAAAGAAAGGAGATTGGAAGAGGAGAACAAATCAAGACAGCTAGAAGTGGAGAGACAGAGAGAAGTGAAAACTGTGAGACTGAAAGAAGAGGAGAGCAAGAGGAAAGCCATGATGGAAAAACTGAAAGAGGATGAAGGGAGGAAGAGAGGGATGGAAGCAGAAATGGAGAGAAAGGAACAGGAGGAGAGGCTGAGAGAGAAAGAAAGGGCCAAACTAAGAGAAGAGGAGAGAAAGAAAAAAGAGATGCAAGAGAAGACAAGAAGAGAGCTGGAGCAGATAACACAAAGAGAGAGGGAGGAGAAGGGGAAGAAAGCCAAAGTGGCCAATAAATTACTCCAGGCACGTGACAGCGATGACATTGACGTAGAGAGCTTGAGTGATGAAGATATGTGGAAGGATAAGGAGCTCCCAATGGACCAAAAGAAAAGGCAGACAAAAGATGAAAAGGAACATGCATGGCTACAGGAAAAACACAACAAAGAGAAGGAGGATGAGAATCCTTGTAACAGGGATTGCAGTGACCCCAAGACTGTGACTAATTCAAATAGTTTGTGGATGCATAAGGCCAAGAGCCCAAAGCTGTCAGTCAACAATGCATGGAAGATCCAGCAATATGATAATACAGAGACGGATAATGTCAAACAAGGTCATTCTGAGGAAGGCGACACACTTGTGATGACACTCAGTAATGATGATATGAATACATGGACCCAGCTAAAGGCAAAAACAGATGAAGAGGATGCAGAGAGAGAGAAACAGAGGCAGATGGATGAAAAGAGGATGAGAGAGGTGGACAATGGAGGAAAGAAAAAAGAGAGAAAACAAGGAGAGATGGTAGCACAGAAAGAAAACAAGCCACCCAAGATGAGCAGAGACTTAGAAATCGTCCAAAAGATACAGGAGGAAAGAAAGAAAAAAGAGATGGAGAAAGCAGCACAGAAGGAGCAAAAAGAGGACGAGAGGAGAAAGATAGAGATTGAGGAGGAGAAAGCAAGAGAGGAGGAGAGAAAAGTGAGAGAAAGGGAGGAGATGAGAAAGACTGAAGAGGTGATGAACAGGAGGGGGGAGGCTCTGTCAGGAGACAGCAATGACAGCGACTGGGCGACTGACTCCGATGACTTGTGGATGGATGAGTTGGAGAGACGGGAAACAGAAAGAAAGAGAGAGGAGATTGAGAAAGTGAGAGTGGAGACAGAGCAAAAAAGAGAGGAACAGGAAAGAAGGATGGAGGAGATGGAGCGAAAAAGAGAGGAAGCAGAAATTGAAATACACAAAAAAAGGGAGAGGGAGAAACATGAAGACCAGAGGCAAAAAGGAAAGGAGAGACAAGAGGGAAGTGAGAATTCAGGAAAAGAAAAGAAGGAGAAGATGGAGAAGAAGGAGGATGAGAAAGTCAAAGAGCCACAGACGAGAGACGAGAGGAACACAGATATGATGCGGGAAATAGAGGATGAGACCTCCCAGCTGTGGAAGTCCATGGGACTATCCTTTGAAGACACTGAGGATGGATCAGAAGAAGACTGGAATGAAAGTGAGGAGGCCAGTGTAGACCTAGACTTGCTCTTCCTGAAGGACAATGGAAATACCGAAATAGATAGAGGAAAAGAAAGGAGATTGGAAGAGGAGAACAAATCAAGACAGCTAGAAGTGGAGAGACAGAGAGAAGTGAAAACTGTGAGACTGAAAGAAGAGGAGAGCAAGAGGAAAGCCATGATGGAAAAACTGAAAGAGGATGAAGGGAGGAAGAGAGGGATGGAAGCAGAAATGGAGAGAAAGGAACAGGAGGAGAGGCTGAGAGAGAAAGAAAGGGCCAAACTAAGAGAAGAGGAGAGAAAGAAAAAAGAGATGCAAGAGAAGACAAGAAGAGGGCTGGAGCAGATAACACAAAGAGAGAGGGAGGAGAAGGGGAAGAAAGCCAAAGTGGCCAAGAAATTAATCCAGGCATGTGACAGCGATGACATTGACGTAGAGAGCTTGAGTGATGAAGATATGTGGAAGGATAAGGAGCTCCCAATGGACCAAAAGAAAAGGCAGACAAAAGACGAAAAGGAACATGCATGGCTACAGGAAAAACACAACAAAGAGAAGGAGGATGAGAATCCTTGTAACAGGGATTGCAGTGACTCCAAGACTGTGACTAATTCAAATAGTTTGTGGATGCATAAGGCCAAGAGCCCAACGCTGTCAGTCAACAATGCATGGAAGATCCAGCAATTTGATAACACAGAGACTGATAATGTCAAACAAGGTCATTCTGAGGCAGGCGACACACTTGTGATGACACTGAGTAATGATGATATGAATACATGGACCCAGCTAAAGGCAAAAACAGATGAAGAGGACGCAGAGAGAGAGAAACAGAGGCAGATGGAGGAAAAGAGGATGAGAGAGGTGGACAATGGAGGAAAGAAAAAAGAGAGAAAAAAGGGGGAGATGGTAGCACAGAAAGAAAACAAGACACCCAAGATGAGCAGAGACTTAGAAATCGTCCAAAAGATACAGGAGGAAAGAAAGAAAAAAGAGATGGAGAAAGCAGCACTGAAGGAGCAAAAAGATGACAAGAGGAGAAAGATAGAGATTGAGGAGGAGAAAGCAAGAGAGGAGGAGAAAAAAGTGAGAGAAAGGGAGGAGATGAGAAAGACTGAAGAGGTGATGAACAGGAGGGGGGAGGCTCTGTCAGGAGACAGCAATGACAGCGACGGGGCAACTGACTCCGATGACTTGTGGATGGATGAGTTGGAGAGACGGGAAACAGAAAGAAAGAGAGAGGAGATTGAGAAAGTGAGAGTGGAGACAGTGCAAAAAAGAGAGGAACAGGAAAGAAGGATGGAGGAGATGGAGCGAAAAAGAGAGAAAGCAGAAATTGAAATACACAAAAAAAGGGAGAGGGAGAAACATGAAGACCAGAGGCAAAAAGGAAAGGAGAGACAAGAGGGAAGTGAGAATTCAGGAAAAGAAGAGAAGGAGAAGATGGAGAAGAAGGAGGATGAGAAAGTGAAAGAGCCACAGACGAGAGACGAGAGGAACACAGATATGATGCGGGAAATAGAGGAGGAGACCTCCCAGCTGTGGAAGTCCATGGGACTATCCTTTGAAGACACTGAGGATGGATCAGAAGAAGACTGGAATGAAAGTGAGGAGGCCAGTGTAGACCTAGACTTGCTCTTCCTGAAGGACAATGTAAAGACTGACATAGATAGAGGAAAAGAAAGGAGATTGGAAGAGGAGAACAAATCAAGACAGCTAGAAGTGGAGACACAGAGAGAAATTAAAACTGTGAGACTGAAAGAAGAGGAGAGCAAGAGGATAGCCATGGTGGAAAAACTGAAAGAGGACGAAGGGAGGAAGAGAGGGATGGAAGCAGAAATGGAGAGAAAGGAACAGGAGGAGAGGCTAAGAGAAAAGGAGAGAAAGAAAAAAGAGATGCAAGAGAAGACAAGGAGAGAGCTGGAGCAGATAACACAAAGAGAGAGGGAGGAGAAGGGGAAGAAAGCCAAAGTGGCCAAGAAATTACTCCAGGCACGTGACAGCGATGACATTGATGTAGAGAGCTTGAGTGATGAAGATATGTGGAAGGATAAGGAGCTCCCAATGGACCAAAAGAAAAGGCAGACAAAAGACGAAAAGGAACATGCATGGCTACAGGAAAAACACAACAAAGAGAAGGAGGATGAGAATCCTTGTAACAGGGATTGCAGTGACCCCAAGACTGTGACTAATTCAAATAGTTTGTGGATGCATAAGGCCAAGAGCCCAAAGCTGTCAGTCAACAATGCATGGAAGATCCAGCAATATGATAATACAGAGACGGATAATGTCAAACAAGGTCATTCTGAGGCAGGCGACACACTTGTGATGACACTCAGTAATGATGATATGAATACATGGACCCAGCTAAAGGCAAAAACAGATGAAGAGGACGCAGAGAGAGAGAAACAGAGGCAGATGGACGAAAATAGGATGAGAGAGTTGGACAATGGAGGAAAGAAAAAAGAGAGAAAACAAGGAGAGATGGTAGCACAGAAAGAAAACAAGACACCCAGGATGAGCAGAGACTTAGAAATCGTCCAAAAGATACAGGAGGAAAGAAAGAAAAAAGAGATGGAGAAAGCAGCACAGAAGGAGCAAAAAGAGGACGAGAGGAGAAAGATAGAGATTGAGGAGGAGAAAGCTAGAGAGGAGGAGATAAAAGTGATGACGGAGCAGATGGAGAGAACTAAACCAGAGATGGTGAGAAAGGAAAAGGAGGAGAGCCTGAGAGAAAAAGAAAGGGCCAAACTAAGAGAAGAGGATGAGAGGAAAAAGGTAGAGATTGAGATGGAGAAAGCCAGAGAGGAGGAGAGAAAAGTGAGAGAAAGAGCGGAGATGAGAAAGATTGTAGAGGTGATGAACAGGAGGTGGGAGGCTCTGCCAGGAGACAGAGATGACAGCGACGGGGCGACTGACTCCGGTGCCTTGTGGATGGATGAGGTGGAGAAGAGGCGTCAAGTGGAGGTCATAAACCCCCAAAACAAACCTCAGGAAGAGGGGGAGAGAGGACACACCCAGCCTGGAAGTGCCCAAGTAAACGTAGAGCAGAAAAAGAAAGGACCATCTGTGTTGAAGTGGGTGAAGAAGAGACTGAGTTTTGGAACCACAACAGTGAAACAGGTTAGTGTGATGGACCGCTTCTCACACACATGAATTATTCATTGGTGCATTATGTGTTGAATGCCTATGAATGTCTCTGCCTTTGTCTTTGTTTGACTAGATGCGTTTAGTAATTATACCTGTGTGTATGTCTACTCTGTTACAGTGATATGGACACACAAAGACACATATGGACAATGAAAGGGACGAAATGGAATCACAGTTTAAATCAGTCTGAGTGGTCAGAAAACCATCATGGAGAAACACACAAACATGTATGCAATACAATACAAATAAAATCTATTTTGCATTGAGAACTTTGTTGTTTATTTTGACCAAGTATTGTTTTAGGGTTTAACTATAAGTTTAAGTTGTTTATGCTACCCTTTTAAATATAAAAAAAACAAAGACTATAAATACTGAAAATCCTCATTCTACACTTCCTCACTAACACTAACATATCAAGAGATACGATTTCGAGTAGAAATATCTGTTCACATCACATTATTTTCTGAATAACGGATTCAGATTTGGGTGCATCTCTAATGTAAACACATGCGTACATGTATATAAAGTGAGAATTCTTACTCCTAATTCAATCTGATTGACTGTAACAGTAGTCTGTACAGCCTTATGCACATTATCTACAGCATTCACCCTGTTTCAAACAGAATGACACACTTAATCACCCACTGCTGTCCCTTCATTAATGGTGCACAGTGTTGACAGTACTGTTTCAACATTTCCAGATCATCTGAAACAGCATTCTTCTCACTCTTCAGACCCACCTTGTCTAGAATGATTGTGAGGACAGAAAGGGTTAAATATGAAGTAACCTGTAGATGTGACACATTCTACAATCTTCAGTCTGCACACCCGCACCGACACACACACACACACACACACACACACACACACACACACACACACACACACACACACACCACCTCTCCAGACCCCTTCTTCTTGTCATTAGTTATAATTCAGGATTTCTTTGCAAGCACTTCCAGGTGTCCATTCTCCACGTGTACATGCATGAAATGTAAATTGGTCCCTCCCACATCAAAGGTCAAGAAGTCCCCTTTCTCTGTGAGAACCAGTAACATCATCATCAACGTCATCGGCAGCAGCAGATAGAACAAAGTATGGTAAAAAAAAAAACACGATGATCATCAGTTCAGTCTCCATGGAAAAGATGCCAGAAGCTCATTGTAGCCATATAGGATTTAACACCAACCAAAACAAACAAAAGCCAAGCTGTTCAAATAGGCATTTTTTGCTATATTAACTTTATCATAACTGTTTCTTCTCTAAACTTGTGATATACTGTTGTATGTGCTAGCTGCTCAGGTCATTCATGCAAGTAAGTGGGAAAGCCCTGAGCGCTGCCTTTTCTAAACCACGTAATTCTTTAATAAAATGGCATAGCATTATGCGTCACACCTGAATATACACCTGTCTCTTGCACTTTTATCACCTACGTTTACCATAACCACTTACTGTTACACCTGCACTGGGAATGTAACAAATACATCTTACAGGATGTCTTTTGCTGCCATTACTAAATTGCCTTTTTTGCACTACCATAACCTCACTTTAAAGGAAAACTTATGCTGCTGCTGCTGTACGTGTATCTGTATGTTTTTTTTATATCTATATGTATATCTATATGTATCTAAATGTCTTGTCTTATCTGTTGTTGTGCCTGTGCACTTTATATGTTTCACCGTGGGAGAGTGGGAAACGTTTTTATCGATTCCTTGTATGTCTGACATGCAGGAAATTGACAATAAAGCTACTTTGACTTTGACTTTGACTATATTACAGTAGATGAGGACCACCAGTGTTGCATACTATGGATAGCCAGGCTAGTCAGTGGTGAACAAATATAGGTAAGCAAACCAAATACTTTGGGCTATATCTTCAAGAGACTGGAGAGCACCTATTGTTGACCACCTGTCAGTGTGCCCAAAGAAAAAGCAGTATAAGTTATGGTCGAGTAAGACCGTTGAAAACTGTTGAAGAATTATGTTTTAACAAAGTCTCATTGGAGAATAAAACTCATACTCAAAAAACTTGATGTACCAAAATAGGCAGACAGGTAGCCAGAAAGAGGGAAATAATTGACAAAGCCGAAGCTGAAAAGCTAGGTATTTACTGGCTACAACAAGGATGTATTCTTACAACACAGTCTTTTATAAATACATGAATCCAATCTTGTTTTCCAGGCATCTTGCATCTCTATAGCAAATGATCTTGACTCTCCAGTGTGGTACACCTATGCTCAGCGCTAAAGACATCACTTTCCCAGTATACACAACCCTGATATGACAGACATGTATAAAGCAGATGGACCATATTAAGATGTCCTAGATGTGCGTATATACACATATTGGTTTCAGAACCGCTGTTTATCTAGTGGTTCATGTCTTGAAAAATAACATTGCAGGTATGTCAACACATTCCCTTGACAATGAGGCAGTAATAACAGATGGATGTGATATAGGCAGGGACAACACATAATGCAAAGGGATCGGGCTATTTTTAGGAAACTATGGGCAATGTGAAAAAAAAAACAGATGGCAGTATTTGCTCTTGTATTGTTTCGTTTTGTGTTTTGGGGATATTGGACCATGTACCTTTAAGTACTATGAAAGCAATCCTATGACCTTTTTGTGATTACAAACCTCTTTTAACACACAACCTAAAAATGTTTTCTCAGCAGGACAAGAACAAAAAAGATGCCGAAAACTATATGTGAAATCATAATATTACAGTGATATTCACAACAACACATTATGATTTGGTCAATGTGGAAGGGTGTTGGGGGGGGGGGGCTGTGGCAGTGCTCGAGAACCAGTGCGAGTGCAAATCTAGTTAAATGAGGCAAGAACAAACAGAACTGCCTCCAAAGGGCACGGTAGTTTGAACCAGTCATCGTCTTAGTCATCCTCCTCCTCCTCCTCCTCTTCATCTTCATCCTCCTCATCTCCATCGCTGTCCTCTAGTAGTTTAGAATGAATTGCAAGTCTCTGTGCAACAGCCGTAACCATAGCAGCTCCCTTACCACTGCCATCATCTGTCACCATAAATTTGATGTTGCATTTGGGTGCCAAGGCTTTAACCGTCTCCTCAAGTCTGTCACTGTAACTTAAGGATAAATGTAAAAAGTTACTGTGGGTGGCCATACACACACAATCATGTCATACTGCTGGTTATGGTATAACACAAAATAATTATTGCTTGCTTATGAACAACATTATTTTTGCTTGTTTAAAACAGAACAGAACAGAGTAATTATAAAAGTACACCGTAATTCTGTATTATACAACTTTTAAGAGGTCTACAGTTCCAGGAATCATTTGGAAAATCTTTTTGAAAGTCCTAAATTTGACTCCAATCCTTTTCAAGTGCTTTTCATTAGTTTTGTACCTGTACTCTGCACAGTGCAAATAAATGTGAATGTGAATTTTCTGTGTATATGTGTAACTTAGAATATTAGGTGCCACTTAGTCTGCATATGAGATAAGAGCATGTTTAGACCAGAAGTGATAAGAAGGGTCGAATTGTGCTTCTTCCGACCTTGCAAAACTTCCATCATTGCCTCGGACGTCAGAAATCCACCACGTGGTTATCTCTGCTGAACGCTCAACTCCTGTCTATATAAATCTTATGCAATGTGTTTGTCATTGCTTCACTTTCAGCCTTGTGCTGGAAGTGAGCCCGATTGCAATTGTTGTTTGTCTAATAAATATACTTATATGCAGCTCCGGAGTCCTGAGGTAACTAGGGTGAATTTTCACCTATCACTCATCTAATCTAATCAAAAAAGGTGTCAATTATGGTTGATTAAATAGTATAAGACTCGCTTTACCAATCCACAAAACAACGAGAGGTACCACATTGTGGTACGTAATATGAGCGCCGCACAAAGAGAGAGGATGAGCATGGACAGGTAATGAAATCAAGGGCCTCCGGGGCAAGAAAGCCTCCTGGGCCCTCCAAGTCCCAGGCACGCACACAGCAAGAAGTAACTCACAGTCTAACCATCCTGTGCTTACGTGACATATTTAATACTCTTTCTTACTCATTTAATACTCATTTTAATTCTCCTTACCTACAGGAGTCAACACATGATGCAATAAGCCATGTTAATGTTTTTCCACACTAAATCTCAACATTTTAGCTTAAGTGATTCTTCAGAGGTTAAAATGTGTTGGACGTAGCGTCTCCTATGAACGAAATTTCATGAAATTTGGAATGCGTCCAAAGAATGTGATAGTGATGCAGGCCAGGGTGTAAAATGTCATGAAGTTTGAACCTTTACATCACAGGCATGTATTGGCTGCTGAACTTTGATAAGCCATTGGTGGCCATTTTGTTTGAGCGAGCCAAATGGAAATGTAGGGGATGTGAGCAAATGTAGTCAAGTATTAGCATACCAAATTTCAAAAGTTTAGGTTAAGCGGTTCTTGAGATGTGTCAGTTGCAGCGCCCCCTATGGACACCATTTGGCATGTGCCTGAAAATTGTGGTAGTGATGCAGGGTGTTACATTTATTTAAGTTTGAACCTTTAAATGGGCCTGGAAAGAAAACTGATACTGATATGAGGTAGTGACACAGATGGAAAATCCCTGTAGTTATATTTCCGATTTGGTTTGCTTTCCTTTTTATTTTGTTTTTCCTATATATCAGGCACCTGTAAATCATAAGAGAAATGATGTAAAAGGAAAAGTATCCTACAATGTTTGAAACCTGTTGGCCTAAATAAAGATAAAATATAACAAAATTAAAAAAAAGTTTGAACCTTTACATCACATGACATTTGCTAGTGAAGTGCTTTTGCTCTGAACATTATTCACTAGGTGGCGCTACACCACAAAAGAGTCGGAGTGAGCTAGGGTCATGCGCCTCCTAGTGGCCAATTGTCATAAAAATGTACTTTTTGTCAAAACGGTTGTCAAGCTATTTCCAAAAATAGTGTTTTGAGCCTACCGCACTTCAGGGGGTGCTAACACGAAGGGACACGCCCACCTAAGGGGGGAAACCTCTATTTCAGCCAAAGCTATGCGGGGCTACAATCATCCAAAGTTTCGTGAGGTGAAGTCTAAGTATGTGATATTGTTGACCGACAAGTCATAAGAAAAATAAAACATTATATATATTATAGTATAACATATATAATACAGTATAGTATGAACCCCCTATTGTTATTCTATAAGTTTTACTCTGTTACAAAACTTTTGATAATTGACAAAGTGCAAGTCAACAGTAACAGTTCTGAGGATGGGTACCAGTCCATAACCCACAGAGAGGCTTCAGTCCAAAACATGTCTCTTTTAGCTGGCTCTGTGTTTTAGTACTTGACATGGCTTTACTGTCACATCCCTGCGCACCGCTTTATGTTTAGAGTAACAGCTCAGGTTATTATCATCATTGATGGGTACAATTTTGAAATTCAACTTACTGTGGGTGCTTTGTGTAAACAGTACCATCCACCCCCACTGTGGTGGTCAAGTGGGTCAGTCCGCGGTTATTGCGGATCCGATTGGCTATGGTGACCAGGGCTGCACCACATAATCGTGCAGAGCGGGTAGAGAGGGTGTCACAGACCAGCCGCACAATCTCACAGTCCTCCGGGCCTGCAGGGAGTCCCAGATCTTCAGTAAGGATCTGCTGGGCATGTTCCAGACCAGTGTCCTCCCTTATGACCAGCAGACAGCAAACACACAAATACAGATTTCAGATCAGTCCTCCCTTATGACCAGCACACAGCAAACACACAAATACAGATTTCAGACCCATAGTCACTGTCGCTGCTGGGGCATTAAAAAGGAAATACATTTTCCCAATAATTTCTTCATTAAATGCATTGTTATATTATTTCACATACATGATTCAGATTTGGAAAACAAAATTCTACTTCTCCAACTTTTGGATTAATTTACGACTCTGAAAGAACTCTGCTGAGACACAATGAGAGTATGTATCATATTTTCTATGTAAGATTGAGCACATTTCTAATCATAGGAAGACAGGAGCCATGAGGTCACTCACTCTTCTATCTCGGAGATGAATCGAGTTTCAAAGCTGTCAGGAGTTAAGAGTGCCTCTGACGTCTCGCCCCCAAAGAGCAAATTCTTCTTGGCCATTTCTATCAGAACCAGTCGAGCCACCTCACCCAGATACATACCACTAATCATTTTTTCAAACCTGTACAGAGAGACACGCACGCAAACAGACGCACACACACACACACACACACACACACACACACACACACACACACACACACAATCACAGTATTAGTCCTGTAATTTCTGTAAATGTAACACAACAACATAATTTGCTTTGGAGACTGAATGTTTCTTCACCATTGTAGAGGCTGAGGGAAATACTACAGAGAACAGCTTCATGCAAAGGCATAGGTTGGAGGGCAGTGGCTTACGTGTGGACACCCGGGTTGATGGAGGTGCGGTCAACTTCCACGTCGAACTCCGTCTGGACGTCCCTCAGGGACCCGTCGTCCCCAAAGCCCCCCCACTCCGTGTTGATGCACATGCGTCCCTCGTCCCCTTCCACACGCTTCACGTTACGCATCTCCTCCATGTAGCAGGCGTTGGTTCCCGTGCCTGTCAGGACAAGTGCCAGGATTTAATGAATTGATTACGAGGGGCGACAGTGGTACAGGAGGTAAATAAGTCGTTTAGTAATCAGAAGGTTGCTAGTTCGATTCCCTGTCGAAGCGTCCTTGAGCAAGGCACTGAACCCCTAATTGCTCCTGATGTGCAGTGTGCCATCAGTGTAAATGTAAAATGTGTATACATTGTAAGTCGCTTTGGATTTGGGCATATCCGATGCATGATACACTCCCTAATATGACATAATCTGGGTGCCAGAGTAGCATCTGCTTACCAATGATCATGCCAATCTCACAACTCTGGTCCTGGTACCCACAATTCATCATGGTGCCCACAGTGTCATTCACCATGGCAACAGAACCTATGTCATAGTCCTGAGGGAAAGAGACAAATATCAAATGTTGACATTTAATGACTTGACACAGATATAAGATTGAGCCACATATTCACCCGGACAACTTAAACAAAGAACACAATTGTAATTGTGAAATTATATATAGGGTATATGAAGGCAAATATAATGTAATATAAACATGACAACATACACACAATACTACAGTTCCTATGTTGTTTACATGCAATGCATAATATACCTCAGATATCAGTAGACATTATATAGCACTTCTTTTTCCTTTTTTCTAGGTCGTTGTTTTCTAATTCTCATGTGAAGTAGTATTTATTGTTACACCATGCAATTTATTGCTCTTAGCTTGACTGTTCTCTCCCTTGTACGTCGCTTTGGACAAAAGCGTCTGCTAAATGACTAAATGTAAATGTAAAAATATCAAATGTGACTTGTGAATGTGACTCACCCCTCTCCTCTTGATGGCCTCCCTCAGCAGCTGCACCACATTCTGCCCCTCCACTCCTGAGCAGGCAAAGCCCTTAGTCCACCGGATCAAAATGCTCTGCACCAAAAACCACACACACACACACACACATACTGTAAATGTGAACTAAAGGGGACGCATTGTTATTTGGGGAATCACGATGACCAATGCGCTTCAGGTTCAGGTCAAGACATGGTGTCAGAGTTGCACTGGTAGTCTGTCTGATTAGACTTTTGAACGATAGCATGTAGGCTATGTGTAGAATTAGAAATGATTCCATGGAAGAGTGCATATCTATACAAAAGGAAAAATGTGAAGTCTTTGAGATGATGCAACAGTAATGTACAACGAGGTTTAAGTTGCAGCTAAGGTTTATTTGTGCAGTTAAGGTCGGTTTGTATATCATATCATATACAGTGGGGAAAATAAGTATTTGAACCCCTGCCGATTTCGATACTTATTTTCTGCATCAAATACAAATAAAGTCATAAATGTTATAAAATGCAGTTTTCTGGATTTGTTTGTTGATATTCTATTTCTCACTGTTAAAATACACCTACCATTACAATTATAGATCACACATTTCTTTGCAAGTGGCCAAACTTGCGAAATCGGCAGGGGTTCAAATACTTATTTTCCCCACTGTATGTGCATCTCCCATTGAATCCACTAGCCAAATCAGTTCACAATGAAAGACATACTAAAGCCCACCATTGACATTGGTATTTTACATCTTGTTACTAAGGAGCCACCTTCACCCAGAGCAAAGTGAATAGTAACTGACCATGTCAATGTCTTTTTGCTCACAGGGGAAGGAGAAGGTGAAACCCAGAGGGAGAACCTTGTCTTTGAGTTCTATTGACTCCAGGAACTCAGCTACGCAAGCTGCTATATGATCAAAGAGCTGGAAAGAAACAGCAAAGGCTGATGTTAGTTAAGACACATTTCACCTGTGACAATCAAACACGCAGATCATGGGAATAATTGGATATCAAATGCACACACATGCCCCCCCCCCCACACACACACACACACACACACACACACACACACACACACACACACACACACACACACACACACACACACACCTCCTCTCCAGGCCCCTGCATCATCTCCTGGGGGATGGCACACTCTTGAGAATCCATCTTCAACACTTTCTGCAGGTTCTCCTCCACACGCACGTGCAGCACACGGAAATTAGTCCCGCCCAGATCCAGAGCCAGGAAGTCCCCTGTCTCTGGGAGAACCAATCAGATATGATCATGAGCTTCTTTGCAGTATAGTCATGACCTTCAACATTCAATTTGGGGTGTATGCCCCATGAGTATTCACAGAAGTAAATGATCTTCACTTTTTACACTAGTAAATGATCTGTAACTGTTTTACAGTCAAACAGCGACCAAACTGAAAATAAAAAAGTGACATCAACAAAGTGCAACCTAATGCAATGTTGCTATCAGTTATCATTGATTCTGCCACTACTCCTGTGGGTCAGTGTGACTGCCACCTAAGACTTCAACAGCTTGCCATACCAGTCCCATCTGGGGTATCCCTGACGAAGGTAGGCAGCATCTTGACCGGGGCTCGGCGATGGGTGTGCTTGCCCAGCCCTCTGATGAGGTCCTTACGGAGCTTTGAGGACACCTCACGCAGTTTCTCCCGTGAGAGCTGGAAAGGCAGTAGGAAGTCTTCCACCTGAAGAAAACACCACAGACAATACTGAGTATTGGAAACTGTATATCATTACGTACACAATGTATACTATGAAATACATTTCGTACAAAGTAGAATCATTGAGTGGGCCGATATACAAAATAATTCCTGAGGTATGGTCTAAGGAAAAAAAAATTGTTCAATGAACCCTCAAGCACTCCATTCATAGTCCTGGATCTTTTTTTTTTTTTTTATCTCCAGAAGAACATTAATGTTACTAATAAACAGGACATAGAACTAGAAAGCTGAAATGCAGAAAGCAGTATCTCACTCTGCCACTAGGTGGACTCTTTCCTTCCTCATTACCTCAGATGTTTCAAGGGGCTTGATTTGAGGAATACGCCTATTATTTTGTAACCACCACATGTTTTCCTGTTCATTTTACATTCACGTACGTGTTCTGATAGTGCTGATCAATTAACTAAATAATAATGTTTCAAATGATTTGTATTATACTGCGCAGAGCTAATGGGATCTATTTAAGTCAACATTTTGAACTAATTCTCCTGCCAAGTGCTGTTTTTGTGCAAATGTTTCTAATGAATCAGGCTAAAGTGAAAGCAGATGAGAGAGAGAGAGAGAGAGAGAGAGAGAGAGAGAGTCAGGAAACATTCCACAGGAAGGGGCTGGCAGTGTCTGGTGGCTAACACACAAACAGGCACTAACATATTACGAATCTCAGGAGATGTCATGTTCGCTACAGCCGGCTTTCCTGTTTCCTAAGAACAAACGTCTTGGTTGTGCTCCTGTGCTGCTGTGCTTTAAACGGTTTCTGTCTTGTTGAAATACCTCAAACAAGTTTCAACATTCTCCCTTCGTGTTTCTGCACTTATGCATCACGCTTATTCAGAGGGTACATTACGCAACCTGGTCCTGTCTCCAGTATTGAGATCGCTCACATTTTTTATAAGCAACAGAGGGAGTTTTTAGAGCGCTATGCATGGCAGTACTTTTCCAAAGCTTCTCTCCACCCCAGCCCATCTCTGACACTCACAGACATGCCTGGGTTGGGTTTATCGTGGGAGAGCCAGCCTGTCACTTCCTCAGTGTGCATGTGAATACCTGTCGGGTGACTTGCAAACCTTAATGGTGTCTCATATGAAAATGTGATAGACCTTTTTGTTGGGTTTTGAGTGTGTCTGTGCAGGACTATTCATGCATTAATACGATCACACAATGTTTTCTAACAACAACAACAACAACAACAACTGCATTCAACACAAAGACGTCATTGGCCTTCCCTTTTCAATCACTTCTCTAGGAACACACAAGTTAATAGGTGTGACAAGCACATGAAACGTGGCATGGTTAAAAACTGGTCCACTACCTTACTCATGGTGGCAGGGGAGACGGCAGCTTCATCTGAGTCTTCATCAGAGTCTTCATCCTCCAGCCTGGCCCTCTTGGCACGAGGGGCATCAGTAGCACCATTCGCAACAGCACTGGTCATCTGCACAGCTTTACTTTTTCTACGGGGATGACTCCAGAAGTGAATGGAAAGCAAATTAATGAGGCTGTTGATTTGGTTGACATACACTTGGGCATGTACACTGCATTGGTCAGGGCTTTTTTAATTCCCTCCTGCCTTACAGTTTTACAAGAAGGTTGAATAGCATGAACATACTGAGAATGAGAACATGAAATGAAATGGTACTAGTCATAACCAGAAATAGTACAGTTAACACTTCAGACTATTTAAGTACCCATGTACTATTTTGACACCTCTGGTATAGATGCAGCACAGACACACTATAGGCTATAGAACCCCTTAAAGCAGAACGTCTGACTCACAAGTCATTGCAGTTTCAGATACTTCCTATTCTCATAATCATAACTATAACCTCAGGCACCGTTCAGCTTCGTTAGAAAAAAAATCAACAAAGGTATTACATTAATAAAGAATCAGCAGTTAAAAATATTCGAGGGATATATCGATTACCTAACTGCACTTATTATGGTTAAAATCAGAAAAAAATGACAAGGAATTCGATTTCAAACTACGAATCACAACTTAATACACAACACTGACGAATTTGCAAGGATATTTAGCTGATGCTAGCTTACCTTTGAAGTTGTGATTCTGTTGTGTCCGATACTCCGATTGATATCGACTTCCTGTTATTTGGGCAATTTAATAGAACAACGGCTCGTACTCCTCCTTCGATTCGAAATGTGACATGAGCTCGCCTCGCGCAGAGGGTGGAGAACTGTGACTTTATCATCATCGTCGCTTTTGATTAAAGTGCCATAGTGCAAATTGTGCACTATACCGTATTCAGAGTAAAAACAGTTGTTTGGGTTTTTTTGTGTGTCCATTGTATCATGATGCATACATTGTTGTTGTGATTTTCTGTTTTAGACAGAACAATTGTTGAACACTAATGAGACTTGATTCCCTGAGATCATTGGCCTATATATTCAGATAATTTAGCGTCAACACACAAAATACTATACATATTAGGGTGGAAATTGTTATAATAAAATGGATCACGGATTGATCTCATCACTTAGGCTACGTTAAGTTATCTGAGAATTCTTACAAAACGCAGTAGGCTATTTAGTCAAACTTAATAATTGAAGTAGTCTTACTCTATGTTGGTTGACTGAATAATTGTATAACTTCTACACGCCTTGAATTGGCACAGGACGAGAAGACAAGAGAATTAAGAGAAGTAGCCTATGTGGTACCATCTTTTGGTGGTTAATAATTACTCAACTAACTTACAACATTCTTGACAGTTTAAATTACACTATAGTTTACTAGCAGAAAGCTGTCACTGCTGTTTAGCACCTTTAGTATTGGCAAATTGACAATTTACAAGACTAATTAGTTATAATTATAAGAATAATAGATCCAAGAAAAAAAAAACTAAAATAATATTATCACATTGATAACTGCTAAATCTGAGATTAATTGTTAAGACTAAGATTTTTTACAAAAATAGCCAAAGGACAATTCATTTCTGGCTGCTCATATCTGTGGGCCCCTTCTTGCGCCCCCATGTGGTAGGTTGAAGCCACAAACTAAAACATTTTCCCCAGAAACTTTACTGACCTAAGAACTTGTGTAGATTAAGCTATGTGTATTATTCCACATGCATTACAACAGTCCAGATTTCCAGATTACTTTCCCTGTTTTACAGGCTTTTGCTATGTGTGCATATGTTCACAAAGGCATTGAGAGGCGCAACTCCAAAGTCTGGCAAGGTGAACACAACAGACTTGGGGGGTGATGGGCCTGTCCTAAACTTCTCTTAACTTGAAATAGGTCATATATAGGCTGCCTGTCATCAAACATCTTGAAGAAACATTTAGTAATGTCATGGCATAACAGGCATACTTATTTTAAGTAGGATATTCAATGATTTGAGTACAGCCAGTTAGACCTACAAAATTTATAAAATAACTTCTAACTGAACTTTCTCGACTGATGGCTTTTCAATTGACCAGTCTGTATGGTAAAACCGGCAGATCATTTTAAAGGTATTGATCAGGGTTTTCAGGTACCTAAATCTCTTAAAGCCCCTTAATTTTTTTTTTTGTTCATGCCTTTTTTTTCAACAGACATATTACACATACGCTACCACACACATACACACATACACTATGGATACATACGACTGTTCGAGCAATGCAGTGTGTCCCAGTATTACACATTTCCCAGGATTCCAAACGGCACTACGAAAAAAACCACCGTTCGGCGTCCACGAGTTTCCTGTCTGGTTAGCAGCCAAGCACTGCCTCCTTGAAACATGGCGAACGAAGAGTCCAATGGAGGATTACCTCACTTACCGTCTGGGGCAGCGGAAGGTAAGAGCACTGTCAATTTGCCTGGACGCTTCGGCATTAACGTGTTATTTGCAACAATTTGTGCTTGTTGCAAACTTTGTCCATCTATGTTCACGGGATATTGGAATGGTTAGTTAGCTAGTCAATGAGCTACCATATCAAAAAGCACCTTAATTGAAGGCGTGCAGCATTATACCACCAAGGTGTCTTGCTTTACACAACCTGTAAGTTAGCCAAGGTCGATGCAAGGCTTAGATCACGTGTATGTACCATAAACGTGCACAATTAGACACAAGTACCCGTCTACATATTGTTTTATTTTATTTGATTTCATGTAGTGGTTCATTTCCTAGTTTATTAGCTCGCTTGCTGTCTTGTTCTTAACCTCAAGATGCAAACCTCAAAATGCAACTTTCTAGCCCTGGAACGAGAGGCTACTCCTTTACCATGAACATAAACTAATGATACAACATGATCGCAAACATCTGTCATTCATTTCAAATGCTGTCGTTTGTTCCAATACAGTTGACAAGCTGATCAAGGAAAACAGTGACTTGTTCTCTGACGCCCAATGCAAAGTGTGCAGCGCCGTGTTGATCTCCGACTCTCAAAAGCTTGCGCATTACCAGGTTCGTATTTTCAGTACAGTGGTCGCCATAGCTGTTATCGGTAACCTAAATGCCCGTCTTGATATGCTTGTGAATATTTCTGCCATTGTAGCAACCAGTGGCGGCTGGTGGTTGAAACGGAGTATGAAGCTAGGGGGCTCCGGGGCATACACCGCCTGAAGAAAATGTTAAAGGTTGACTTCTGGTGAATTTTGGGGATACAAATTGAGACTTAAAAATTGGACGAACCTTCAATAGATTCAAGGTATCAAATATTACTGCATTCAAGCAATACATGATAATGCTCCTACTGATAATTGTCAAGAATACTGGACTTTTCACCTAGTCTAAATGTGTTGACATTGGTTATGTCCCTGTTTGGGGTGTGGGGAACATAAACAGATATCCATTCTCCTGCCACAGCAGTACACACACAAACCAAATATGTAATCAAATCAATAACATGTATTACCATTTGAGGTTATTCAATTAAAAAAGCATGAGCAAAAACTAAAGCACAGCGAGAGGACAAAGTAACAAATAGTTTCAACAGAAAATACCTATTTTGAGTAAAATAGTAAAAGTCAAAACACCTTAAACTAATCTCATCCTACAAAATAGGTGGACAGAAAGTAGACGATTTGTCTCCCAAGCTCACTATAGAAGCTTCAAATTCAATTGAGATATTTACAAACCATTTACAATTTAATAAGTAAGATGAGCAGGTATATTATTTGTTATGGTGAAACATTACCAACACCTTTTCCAAAAACAACTGCAATTGGATGCGAAGTGTAACATAATGCAGATAATAACCAATATCGCACCAAGTAGGCCTAATGTCTGACAAGCAAACTCAACTACCTTCCTTCTCTGTAGCCAGTTGGTTTTACTTCTGGCAAACATCAAGCATATATGTTTAACAGAAGTGATGATGTACTGCCGCCCAAGTCGTTGATGTATGTGGTTTGACAAAGCAATTGCATTGCTGATGCTAGCAAGCCAACTCGTTCATAAGAGACTGCTTGAGGGGGTGCTGCTCCTGTTCTGCTGTGCTTTATAGTTCCCCATGGGGTTAAGAATCCAGTAGACTCCAAGCGCTGTCTCTCTCTCAATGTTGAATCCAAGTCAGATGTAGGCCTAAGACGAGTAAGCTAGTTAAGTAGGAAAAACTAACATTAGCTACCCATACCCAAAAAGGCAGTTTATGCTTAGCAGTTTTTCCAGAAAAGAGAAGACCCGGTTTACAGAGTTAAGTGTTAGGTGTTGGTCTGAGTTACCTTCAAGCTTAGACTGCATTTTCCTTCATAACTCACAGAACATGAGGATGCAAGGATCCTGTTGACCGCATCAGTGTTTGCTGAAAGCAAGGAAATATTTATCATTGTTTTGTCTATTAGTTTGAATGCCAGGAATAACTTAGTTTAACTGAAGCACTTACAGGGACCCACAGATTGATGAGAGTGATCAAACTCTGTAATTTGTCTCCTGTCAACCATCTTTCTATGGAAGCTCAAGGACGCGCTCAATTGATTCAGAGCATAACATTGCTTCATAGTCAGCCACCTCAGTTGACCATTTAAAAAAAAAAAAAAAAAAAAAAAAAGATTAAATCATTCATGCTTCAAATTGCGCCTCATGTCATTTTAAATTTTGCCAGTGGAGCCACTGTTTGTTCAGCTTACTTTTGTCAGTTTGTCTACGCAATATGCCACGCAACACTGTCAAGTAATCAATTGTTTAATATAACAGGCACACGCAGTTTGAATCCATCCGTGTTCTTCGATTTTGCAAATGTGTTAATCCTTGCTTCATCAGCTTATGTAACACTGAGCACGTAGCTCCTTGTGTATGTCCATATCGGCACAGACAATGTGCAGCTGATCGAAGTATCTGACGCTTTTGAGCTCTTGCAGTATAGGCCTCCAAAAGATGTCATATGGAGTCATTTCAAAATACTCATGCCCCTTCATTTACTTTTAGGCCCTTTAGGCCCTAGATAAGTCTTGATGTTAATAGCAAAACATGCTTGATTCTGTTTTATTTGTATTCAGACATAGGTGTATACATTATTATTATTAGCTCATACAGAAGTTTAGAACAGAAGACTGATAGGGAGATCTTACCTGTTAAGCCAATTCAGTGCTCTGGTCTGGGTCTGCAGTTGTTGGGTTGAAACGTTCATGTGCGGATGTCAGTGGGGTCCTACTTCAGTCATAAGTCATATAAGAGGGCATCATCTCTGATGTACCCCTATAACACTTATGTGAGTGTTTGTATAGTGATGAACTTTAAGCAATTCTTTGTCATATCTCTTGCAGAGCAAAAAGCATGCTAACAAAGTGCGACGCTACATGTTCATCCACAAAGATGACAACCCCCTTATTAAACGGTTAAAAACTTCTACAACTGAAGAGGTAAGTGAAGACACTTAACTGTTGAAGGTCCATTGCTGATGTTAAGTTCTAGTCTATTTCTATCTGACCTTATTGATAAGTTAATACGTTATATACGTTTTATAAGTATGTATACGTTTTATAAGTATTTTATAAGTGAATTAGTATTTATTGCAAGTGTAGTGACACTGCTTTCATTTTGACACGCAAAACTTCCAGCAGGATAACATTAACAGTGAAGGAGATCGATTGAAAGTCTGTCACATCTGCAATATGACCTTCACTACGCCAGTGATCGCGGAGTCACACTACCAAGGCAAAGTACACTCCAAAAACCTGAAGCTTAGGATGGGCACCCCCACTATCCAGCAACCAGGTAAGAGACCACTTAGGTTCCTTTATGTTTTTGCAAAATAATTTTAGGCAACACATCTCCTAACTTTTATATACTAATATGTGTACTTTTGTATTATTATTTATAGCTGCAGTGTTATTCAATGTTGATACTTTTTAATTGTGCTATTTGGACGAGTTAGCCTGCCCCTCAAACACCATGTAATTACACCAATAACCTTCATGTGGAATAAACTGATGACCTGAAAGCAGTCAAGTGGAGAGGAATAACTTGTGCTGTGCCCTGGCGCCCTAGTCTTACCTCAGGCCAAGAGTCAGGACCAGGCAAAGCCGGATGCGCCAAAGCCGGATGGGCCAAAGCAGGCGGTGGGCCTGGTCCAGGACGGCACCATGAACGACCACTTCTGCAAACTGTGCAATGCCACCTTCAACAACCCCCTGATGGCCCAGCAGCACTATGTGGGCAAGAAACACCAGAAGCAGATGGCCAAGCCCAAGCCCAGCCAGGCCCAAGGCACCGGTGAGCTGCCGCCGCCACCGCCACCGCCACCGACGTTATCTGTCGTCCTTTTTTGTCCTGTTCACCCTCCCCCTTGGGACGGGTCAGATTAATTACATTTGTCTTCACTAATTCTGAGACCGTTATTATTGCACCCTGTGCTTGTCCGATAAGCGGGCGAATGTGGTGGTGGTTCTCAGCCTGGACTCCAGGCGTGTGAGGTTTTGAGAAGCATGTTTGAGTTAGCACCTTTCAGTGTCTGACCTCCTGCTGCTCGACTAGCTTCAGGAAATAGCATGTACATTTTCCAGGACTAGCCCCTGAAGATGTTTGAGCTTTCTGTTATTGGAGAGTTGGGTATGCAGATTGTAAAAGTTCCACTTGATGTGAGAGACAAATGTGTACCAGCATTAGATTTGAGAGCCAGTTTTAGGGAAAGCTGATACAGGCCAACCAGCTATATGGCAGTACTTGTCTCAGCTAATAGGTGTCAGCTTACCGTTATTGTCGAGGTGTGACTAAAGGGCTAGTCATCATGTTTCAGTTTGTCATCATGTGCGACTGATATTATATTTCAGCTGTATGGTATCGTGTGGCCACCCCTTGACTCTGCTGTCATTGCAATTAAATTTCATCACATATTGATTAAATTAATTTTACTTACGGAATTTAACTGTATTACGTATGTGCCGAACAATTCAACAGCACTGTTATTGTTTTTATGAAACATGCTCATGTTTGCTCTCAAAAAGCATCTGAACGTAGTTCATGCAATATGAAACATGCAGTATGACCCTCAAAACATAATAAATGAAAAAAGACCACCCTGTGTTCCTATTGTTATTAAGGCAAATATTTGTACCCTTGATCGTCAACCTGGGGGGTATTCCTCGTACGTGGTTTAGTGACAAACCTGGATAAGTTAACTCCGAGTAAGTGGTAAACCTCCTAATAGAAGAGCCCTCTGACATTGTTTTACTAGGAGAATGAAGCAATGGGGGTTCTTTTATTAGGAGGTTTACCACTTACTCTGCGTTAACTTATCCAGGTTTGTCACTAAACCACGTACGAGGAATACCCCCCTGAGCTCATGGTTATCCTTGAATCCTAAATTAACCCTTTCTGTTTGAGGTCTGTATATTTAAGCGCTAATAAAGAGAACCAGTTGACTCAAGAGAGTATCTCTCCCCTTGTGTAATCCCCACAGCCTCCGTCTTGAAGGGATACCCGTGTAAGGTGTGCAACATAGAGCTGAACTCCCAGAAACAGTACGAAGCCCACATCAGCGGCTCCAAACACAAGAACCAGTACGTATTTCATCCCCTAAGGCAAATAGTGCCAGCCTTACTCACTTTCTAATACAAATGTCAGATACAGGAACATTACCCCTTTTGAATGTTGGTGTTGTCATTGTGTATGTGTGTGTGTGTGTGTGTGTGTATGTGAAAGTGCAAATGTAGTCATGACAGAATAGGCTTACCTTCAATGATATGATTGTATCTATATTGTGTTGTCATTGGCACAGATAGATACAACTGAAACCCTTTAGACTGATTGAATGCCCTCTCAGGAGGCTATTTCATATAGCTAGGCTATAAAGAGACTGCAGGCTGACAGACCATACATAAAATGGCCTATAACACGGTTTAGATGAAGACAGTGAATGCCCTTGGGGTGTATGGATATCTGACAGTTGTGGTTGGATTCCACAATATGGCAGTATATCAGTTAAAGGATTGGCTTACTTTCTCTGCAGAGTTAAATTGATGGGAGAAGGTCAGGCCCCTGAGGCCACCCCAAGTGAAAACTCCACACCGCCCCCGGTGGTCAATGAGCAGAACAGCGAGGAAGTGGCAGAGGAAGTGGCAGAGGAAGTGGCAGAGGAAGTGGCAGAGGCAGAGGAAGTGGCAAAGGCAGAGGCAGAGGCAGCTGTCAGTGAGTTCCAGGAGTGATGGTATGGCCATTATGCATACCACCAGAACCTAAGATAACAGCTTCTCCTGGGGTCCATGGGCCTCCCAGCCTTTTCTGATGCAAATATCTCTCTTTACCTTTAATGTCTCTCTCTCTCTCTCTCTCTCTCTCTCTCTCTCTCTCTCGCTCTCTTTACCACTGTCTTCTCCCTTCCCTGTCTCTCTCTGTCCTGTGTTTCTGTCCTTGTCTCCAAAGCGACCTGTACAAGAGTTCTGACTGATCGTATTCCTCTAATGAATAAGCAGAAGAGAGACGCTTCTTAAAGAGAGACCTGTTCTGAGCTTTCCTTTTTGGCAGTGCTGGTTTTGGTTCACTCACACAGAGGGAGACCTGCCTCTGCTCCTCCACAGTTGGAACAGGTCCAAACTGGTGCTAGGAAGGCAGGTGAAAATGTTCACTGGTGTCTCGGTGAATGAGGAGGAATCTGACCCCCATAATGTATTTTCATCACGCCAGTTTAGTTTTTTAATAGATGTGACCATATTTATTGTTTGTTTAAAACAGTATTTAGCGTTTCTGTTTTTTTTTTAATCTGTATGGTTTGGTGAACGTAGTGTTGTTTGTTGCTGTTTTATTTAAACATTTAGTAACTTTGGCGAACTGTAGAGTATTTGCATTGCATCCAGAGATACTTGTGAAATTGTTGTTAGATTCACATTTTATGGTGTTTTTTTTTTTTTTTGTCATTTGTATTTGTTTGCAACGTCTCCTCTATTCATGTCAGTTCATTTGCAGTGTGCAACATTACCCTTTAATCTGTAGCTAGCGGAGTTTCAGAGTGTCAAAAGTGGTAGAGTGTCATTTACCACTACTGTGTATGTGAATGTGTCCCCTAATTTCAAATAGCGGGATCAGAGAAGGAAGGTGATGATGTTTTATGTCTTTACCCCTATTCCTCCCCAAGCGAGGCTGAGTATGAATGTAGAATTAAAGAAGGTACTGTCCATAGAGTTGGTGAAGCATAGTGCCGAATGCGTTGTGCTTCTAGAACAAAAATACATATCTATGTATATTGCTGCAATAACAATATGAAGGCTGTTGTCCTTGCATAGGTCTCAATGATGTCACGAATTGTGAATATTTTCATTTATCCTCTTAAAGGGCTTTCGCGTCTGTTTTGGCCCACGGATATGTTGCCATGATCTTACTTTCCTGGATCCTTTAAAGCCTTCAATGAATGTAAAATCTGGATAGCGTTTTGAATGCAGGATTTTTATAAAGGGTTTGCTGTAGCAGATTGTTGCTTTTTCCGTGTAAAACAAATATTTTATTTTTTACAAAGATGGATTGAGTGTGGCAAACCTAAATGAAAATGTCTGCTGCTTGGATGTTTTAATGTCTGTTAATTTAAAAAGCAGAACAACTTCATTGGTGTAATGAATCCACATTTCTGGAGAATGTTCAATATATCTTGTAATCTGACAGTTAAGACATTGTATTACTACTGTATTTCCAGCTACAATATGCAACACGTGCTAATCAAGCTTACACTAGCCAGAGCTTTCAAAAGAAACCTCTATCCTAAACACACTCTGCTCCTGCACCCGCCCTCTCCCTGCTCTGACCGGCCAATCACCTGCATCCTCATGTTCGACTGGCATATGAAGTCTCTGCTTCTGAGTTTTTGATTGGCTAAAGACTGAGGCTTGCTTCAGAAAGGGAACACGTCTGTGTTGCTGCGTCTCTGATGAGCCTGGCTTGCAGAAGTCTTTGTGGATGATTGTCTATATTGAAATATTGAAAAACATTTTTTTTAAATGCAGAACTTATGTACTGTAGCTTTAAGTCGAAGGGCACTTGTTTCATTTGCTTCCTAACATGTATGAAACCTGCAGCAGGTGGGAAGACTGAGCTTCTTGATGCCCTTGTGTTTTCAGTAATTGCTGGCCAATGAATATGTGACTGACGAGTAGTATAGTATAAGGCTAGTAATCTGGGCGGGCACACATGTTTTTCATTGTTTTTCATAATAACCCGTGCTTCTACTGCCTCAACCATTTAGTATTAACACATTCACGCACTTATGTAGCAATATCATCAGAACATGATTTAGCTTTTTTTTCTTTATCACTTCTAATTACACGGTTCTCAGCTCAGTTTCACAAATATGACCACTATCTCATTAGACTCTCAAGACCCACCTTTGTCAAACATTGTTGTTAACAGGTAAAGATCCAAGCCTGACCTTATCTGGCAGAAAATGTTAAACAATGCTCTCAGGCAGTGCTTAATTACCCCAAGGAAAGTGACATTCCCCCTGAAGAAACAGCTATGATTCTTGTGACCAAGGCAATTCAATGGTTTTTAACCTACCAGACAAGATAACTATGCTGGCCCTATAATTACAGTCAGGCATCTAGAGTGTGTTATGCCATGAACTGATGGATGAAGTGATGAGCCTTCTGCCATATCTCCTCTCTGCACTCCTATTCTCTCACACTGGAGTTACTCGTGTTAACAGTATGGAGCTGTTCTGTTTGACAATTTCAAAAATGTTGTGAACACAAGATCATAATTGCATTCAATAAAATGTTAAGAACTAAGCTTTAGATCTTTTTAGTTATTTTAATACTGAATTTCATTTGGTCAAAGAATTTCAGATCACTTATGGTCATGTGTGTTTTATTATGTTAATGTACGACATAGATAGGTAATCGGTTACAGATAATCATGAAAGAAAATATTGTTTCAACCAGGTGTTCTAAAATTGACGGGATAGATCATCATGCAAATAATCAGATTTGGTGTCAAAGGAATTGCGTTTGTTTTTGCTTCAAGAAACACTGAAAACTGACCATCCAGTAAACTATCTTTAAAAAAAAAAGAATCTGACATTTATGTTCTTTTTATAATGCCCTTTTTGATTATAGGAAACTTCAGAACTTTGTCATGTCATGAGATGAGGGTAGAGATTTCTCTCCTTATTGGTCATCTAAAAAGGTAGCTAATTGGTCACGTCCATTATTTCAGCTAATGTTAAGGTTCCACTAAGCACCATTAGTTCACAATAATAAAGATTTAACTTCAAAACGTACACTCATTATGTTTGTCAGTCTTGAAGTTAACTATGTCTTCATATTGACTAATGGCTTGAAAACATTAGTGAAGGGATTCAGTAGTTCATTATCATTAGCATAAAAAGCTCCAGGTTAATAATGTATCCTTTGGCACTTCATACTTAATTAGTATTAGTCAAGGGAACCTAAAGAAACTAGCCTCTAGTCATCACCGATCCTGCCTTTACAAGGTTTGTCCACTAGATGGAGCCCTTGACACGTCTAACCCCAAGTGCACATCATGCCTGTGTCCGGTCTTGCCAGTCAGTCAAAGTTTGGGTATCTCGTCAGACACCCTGCATGGCTAAAAAAACTGCTCAGCAGTTGCACAGTTAAGAGATTTTAGGAACTGATATTTCTTGGCCATACACTTTAACACACGTGCCAGAAACTGAATAGTCCTGCTGCAGTGTTGAAATAATAGTCCAATAATATTGCCAGAGCCCCCCCCCCCCAGTCCTACAGTAAGAGGAAACACTCTAATCAGTAGAAACTGCTGAAGGGTAAAACACTGTGTGGAGTCCTCGGTTGTAGGTCTACCTGTTGAAAACACTCTGTGTGAGCTAAGGGGTGAATGGCCTCCATTTTGCCGAGGTCCAAGTTCCATTCATAAAAAAAAGAGAGAGAGAGAAGTGGGAGGGAGAGCAAGCTGGAGACTCACTGCTTTCATTGATAACATCTATTTACTCGGAGCGGAGGGGAGGGGGGGTGTCAGAGGGGGCCAGCGCCATTCATGAAGCGTCTCTCAGTCCAGACGTCTCACTCTGTAAACACACTGGCTGCACCACGGCGAGCGGCACCAACGACGCCGGCTGAACACGGCCCCTCAGAAATGTGGGGCTATTAACCCTGTTCCTTGAGCCCCACCTCCAACCTGTGAATCTTCTAGATATTCCTGCTCCGATTAAAGTCAGTGTAAGTAATCGCTCTTGAGTGGCCAAATCAGGTGGGCTCAGCGCAGTGGAGAGGGTAACTCATGAGTTAGTCAGGTATGCAAAACAAGTACAGATGGTGGACGGGGGCGGGGTGGGGGGGGGGGGGGGATTTATGGGGGTGTATGAATGTTCCGTGTCAGTCACTGTAGTCAGCCCTCTTGAAGAAACTTCTCAGAGATGTTTGTGTGCAGGTATTTTCTTTGGGGACTACACCAATACTGAGGTCTGTCCAGATTGGCTCAAAATATCATTAACTAGTGTCCCCTCAAAATAAAGTCAGTTTAAATAAGAGAATGCCCTAACCCTAAACAGCATCCAGAAAAACTGTCTTCTGACATTGAATTCTATTTTACCAAGTACTAGCATGCATTAAGTCAGGCAAAAATTATATTTTTAGACATTTTTTTTTTATTTACACCCTAAAGACTAATGTGATGAAGTTGCAGTTGCCAACACTTTAGGACAAAACAGGCATTGTGGTCAGAAGTGTGTGTGTGTGTGTGTGTGTGTGTGTGTGTGTGTGTGTGTGTGTGTGTGTGTGTGTGTGTGTGTGTGTGTGTGTGTGTGTGTGTGTGTGTGTGTGTGTGTGTGTGTGTGAAAGACCTTCTCTAATCCTAAGGTGAGTAATATCTCCACACAACCCCTGGAGCCTCTCTAGAGAGGGTCGAGGGGAAGTGAGCACCAAAATAAACACTGTTTTGGAAAACAGGCCAGGAAGAGAATTTAAAAACAATATTCTCCATTCGTCCGTGCTTTCCCCAACTGACATATATATTCTCTGTGGATAGATGTGGGGGTCCTGTCATATATATTCTCTGTGGATAGATGCGGGGGTCCTGTTTTAACTGTGTGTGTGTGGTTGTCTGTCTGACCATGTGCATGCATGCATGTGTATTAGTGTGGCATGAATGTCCTTTTGAGTGTGTCTGTGTATGTCTGTCTGCACGTATATGTGTTTACATGGTCTCTGGGAATTGGGGGATGAGGGGGGGGGGGGGGGGGGGGGGGGGGGCCCAACTGTACATGCCACTTGAATGGACACAGCCTGAGAGAGAGAGAGCGTGTGTTTGCGGAGGGGTCCGCTGACGAGGAGAGGAGTGCTGGGGTCGGGGGGAGAGGTTTGGGGATGTGGGAAGTGGGCGATTGTGGCTCAGGGGGTTGGAGGGTGAATTGGTTGGAATGGGCTTCTTTCACAGACAGTTTTTGGGGGTGGAGGGGTGGAGGGGTGGGGGTTATTGTCTTGACACATCCGGAGGTCAATGCCTCGCAGTGTTTCAGCGAGGGGGACAAAACACTCCTTCTCTCGCAGATAGACAATCCAGAATAGGGAACACAGGTGGCGGGAGAGGGAGAGGAGAAGAGAGGGAGGGAGGGAGGGGAGGGAGGGAGGGAGGAAGGGGGTGAGATCACTGTTCCGTGGGACTGTGAGAATGTTGGAGGGGCAGTAATGGGCGTGAGGACACATGGCAGGCTGCTTACCGCCTTGCTGAGGAAGACTGCTGAGGAGGACGTGATCAACTTCACCAGTGTCAAGTTTGAACACAACTTGGATAAGTTAGAACACTTGTTTGCTAGTAATTTACATCATACTGAACAGAGGTTTTTTTTTTTTTTCCCCAGTATGCACAATTTAATATGTTGTTAGCAGAAGTAACATGAAAGCTGCCTCATGCACACAGAACACTTTTCTTGTTCACAGAATGTATTATCTTGTGAGCACACTTTCGTACGAACAAGATAGCGCTGTCCCTTCGCCAAAGCAACTGTTGCTGGATGAAGTCTATAACTTCTTCTAAATCGGCATACCCTCCACGTTGACTTAACTGATTATCCTTCAGAATTTGAAACAGACGGTTTTGGCTGATCACAATGCCATGCCATGCCATGCCATGAGGCCAGAGCAGCAAGATGCTCTTTGTAGGCTTTCCGGGATTGAAATACAACTTTATTGTGCAAAAGAATATGTTCCTACAAGACCTAATTGCAGTCCAATTGAGTTCACTTTTTTTAGTTCATATTTTCTGAGCGCGCCCACTGAATGGAGAGCTAGGGCGTGAGGAGCAATTAGCTGAATTTGACCAAACGACAAAAATTTTACGAATTCCATTTGTATCACAGACTGCACGTTCAACTGCATTCTCTTTATTTTGTTAAGATTCAAGCAAGCAAATGACATAGAACCTGTTACATCTATGTACCAACTAAAGTATTTTGAGTGCCCAAGATAAGAAATTATTTATTATAATACAACAAAAGTATTACGAGACAACTTTCATGTGCTATCAAGGTAACAAATAGTGTGAAGGTGATGAATTGTGTTCACAAGATAATAAAATGGGACTTCAGGTTCTCTGTAACATTATGTAATTACAGAATACTGAATGAGATCAGTGAATCAATGAATTGCTGACATTTTGTTAGATAGATAGATAGATAGATAGATAGATAGATAGATAGATAGATAGATAGATAGATAGATAGATAGATAGATAGATAGATAGATAGATGGATACTTTATTAATCCCGAGGGAAATTTAGGTCATCCAGTAGCTTATACACTTAACTCTAGCACTTCATGGAACATTCTTGAGAAACAACAAAACAAGTAAACATTAACAAATGTAGTTGTGTTTTATGCCCAAAACTGCAGTTAATCTTCTAACATTATGTGCCAGTTATTCTGGAAAAATTGGGAGCAAATGCAATGGCAATGGCAACACCCCCCCAGTTTAGTGTTTTGATGAATGAAGAAAAATTACGACAGAAATTAAACCCGTTCTGTAGTCACTGTGAGTGCATTTAGTAATTGACTAAACTTTTGCATGTTGTGAAATGCCAACACTGGGCTGAGGAAAGGCCAAGTGATCATGTTTACCCACATCTACCCTTTCTCTCACTGGGCACCTCCCCACTCTTTACGAGCCAAGGCCCCTCAACAAGTTTTCCTATAGGGCTATAAAACAGGCCTATAGTCTTCCCTTTCACATCAATATAAGTGACACAACACATTACATATAACCATCAATAAAAAAAAAACAATCAACAAAAAGATGTGACAAAAAAAATAGCTGTGGTTATTATATCTGGCATATGTTGCGTACTTTTTTACGCATCAAGACCATTGATAATGTGAGGTGTTCCCGGCTCCTAAAGCCATGTGGTGTGGCTGTGTTTCACTGTGAAGAAGAAGATGTGTGGGAAAGAGTTAGTGGGGTGGAGGGGGGCAGGGGGAGGCCAACAAGAGCATACTTGTGAATGATTTTCAACACTGCTGTTTGGAAAGAGAGATGGTGCTGGTGGTGGGTATGGTGATGAAGAGGGAAATGGGTGTCAGGAGAAGGGGTTGGGGGGTGCTGTGTGTGTTTGTTTGAGGGGTGGTGGGGGGGGGTGGGGGGGGGGGGGTGGTGGTGCTCCTTGTGTTTCGCTGAGATGAATGTTAGCACCTGCATGCTGGCATTCCGCCACCTCTTTTCCGGCACATTCCATCAGTCAGTCAGTCCGCTCGCAGAGTTCCGCTTCTCTGTTCTCCGTGTGCGAGTTCCTTTGCACGTGTCAGCTGAGAAGATGTCAACAACCTGCAGACTCACAATACACCCCTGTGCCATCACACAATCTACCATCATATCATACTGGCAGCCTCACGGTCGACTGAATTTACAGATTGAATGAGTGAGTCAGTTATTCTAGAAAGAAATGAATGAATGAATGAATGAATGAATGAATGAATGAATAAATGAGTGAAGACATTGGTTTCGTCCTTTCTTTTTGCCAGGTTTATGTTGGAGTAATATATTAAATGTGTGCTTCTGTTTCATAAATCATCTCCATGTATGAAGTGATTGGAAGTGATTTCATCCCTGAGACATGAGCTGGGCTGGAGTGAAAGAGACAGGGAGGTGATCATCACTGTGTGCCCATTACACCATCACCCACCGTGTTGATCTGTCAGATCCGTTTAAGATTCCAAGTGGGGGGAAAGCAGTACCTTGTAAAGTCCTCTGGTGATTAACTGCTTGAGTTAATTTCACAGTAATCCTTATCAAACTTCAGCAGGGATTTCTTTCCTAATGGATCGCATGCAATGTCCACATGTGACTCCCCAGTGAGGGGGTGTGTGTGTGTGTGGAGGGGGGGGGGGGGGAGCTGGATTAACTTTCCCCGTGCTCCAAGAGAAAAGGGCCATATACATATACTCTATTTACTGGGCTCATAGAATGGTGCAGGTGGCTTGGGGGCTCATGTTTCCCCCCCGAGTGAAAGTTCCACCGGCCCCCAGGGTCCACACCCCCAACCCCTCCTCTAACCCCCGTCTTCCCTCCTCCCTTCTGCACAACTCTCCACGATCTGAAAATTCCTGTGGATTACTCCTAATTCTTCTGACAGATGGACACACTTAATCTGCGCTCCTCCTCCGGCTGGGAGTAAGTGGTACAACCTGTGAACAGGGCAGTTGGACAGCCACCTGTTGAAGGAACTTGAGTCACATGACAGGATAGCACAGATAGCAGCCACTCTCTCATCTCGTCTGGCTGCTGCTGCTGCTGCTGCTGCTGCTGTTGTTGTTGTTTGTGTTGTTGTTTGTGTTCCCCTGTCCCCTGTTTCCCACCAAGCGCGCACACACACAGTCACAAATGACAGCAAGCTCTTTCAGTTTGTGGCATAGTGGTGCGATTTTTAAATGTGCCAGAATGCCAGAAGCAATTTGTGGCAAATGTTTTTCCACGCAAAGTGGACGATGTCCTGGGAGAAATGCATCAGCAAATGAACAGGGTTGTCAGTGGAAAATAACTGCAGATTTCGACTGGTTGATTTTAGGCATTGCAGAACAACTGCTTGTGTGGGAATTGCAAAACATTTCAGTGATTGAACTGAAATCACTGGACCACCGGTAGTCATTGGATTATTGTTTGGGGATCTTCACAGCCTACTCATACACTCTCACACATACACACACACAGACACACACACACACACACACACACACACGCACACGCACACGCACACACACACACACTCAGCAGCCAAACAGATGGATGTCATTTGAGCGTTTTAAGTGTGTGTTTTAGGAAGCGGTGAGGGAGATACAAAGAGAGAGCTGCTCCTGAGAAATGACCTCCAGACTCAGACAACAGGTGAGTGGTTACGGTCGGAGGGGGGAAATCTCATTGATATTCTAACCTATTGCTCTTTCCCAGAGACCAGCTCTCCCTGCAGACACACATTATAGCCTTACTGGACGCTTTTTTTCTCCCCTCTTCTCTGTGTCTCACCGCCACCTTTGATCCACACTGGAATGAAGAGCAGATCTTCTGGAGGAGCTGTGTCTAAACGGCAAATTATTTTTTTTGACGGCTAAGGCTAGAAATTTGCTTTTCGGCTTTTCATTTCCAAAACTAGCTGAGGGCTCCAGGCTCAGCCATTGCTTCACAAAGATGCACAAAAATATATTATTATTATTATTATTATTATTATTATTATTATTATTAACAATAATCCAATGACTACCGGTGGTCTAGTGATTCAGTTCAATCACTGAAATGTTTTGCAACTCCCACACAAGCAGTGTTCTGCAATGCCTAAATCAACCAGTCGATTCTGCAGTTATTTTCCACTGACAACCCTGTTCATTTGCTGATGCATTTCTCCCAGGACATCGTCCACTTTGCGTGGAAAAACATTTGCCACAAATTGCTTCTGGCATTCTGGCACATTAAAAACATTATTATTATTATTATTATTATTAATAATAATAACAATAATAATAATAATAATAATAATAATACAACTGTTTTACTCTGTTACTGTACCAGACAACCTGGAAATATCTACTGAAGATTATAAAGTAGTGTAAATTGTTTTATTAAAAGCAAGTTTACCATATCCCCAAGTTGTTGGAACAAACCAAGGTCTGGGCTGAACGTCATGCCTATGTGTTCACACGTCCAAAACGAATTCCACCTCCAGTATCTATCCTCACAAAAGCTAACAAAGTGTGAATCCTGTGGTTAGTTCCCAAGGCCACCAAATAGGCATACCTTCTCTATGACTACACAACACACCCATCTGTCCCACGAAATAAAGCTTTTCCCAGACAGACATAGCGGCTGGTGATCTGTTTGATAAAGCTGAATAGCAAACAGCAGGATAGCTTTTCAACCAGCAAGCTGATGTAAACCACATCCAGGTAATTTGGGGTTATCAAATACATACTTTGATCATATTGAATTTTGACTGCAGAGCAGTTCATTGTGACACTATGCGTTAAGGCAGTGTTTTTCAACTGGTGGGTTGCGACCCAAAAGTGGGTGGTAGAATCATTCTGAATGGTTGGCAGAGTGAGTCTGTCCCTTCAAAACTTTTAAAACTTTTGTAAAAAATATGGAAATGGAAAAAACAAGTGGTTTATTTTGACGCGAATGATTGCCCCATATTATGATTACATTGTATAGCTGTTTTGCAGTTGCCAGTTATAGCATTCTAACTCACAACTGGTTCCGATTTTGATTGTTTTTGTCAAAAATATAGATAGATAGATAGATAGATAGATAGATAGATAGATAGATGGATACTTTATTAATCCCGAAGGAAATTTAGGGGAAAATAGGGTCATGAAAATATGGGAAAATAAGGCCTAGGTGAAGACATACCAAAGTTCTCCTTTAAGGCTCAGCAGTAACATGTAGGGCAACAGTCTTGTGTCATGCCAATTCACACCACCCTATATTGCACTGCCCATCCTCACAAGCACAAGAACATTATATATTTTTTGTATGTCGGTGAGGTGGTTAAGTGTATATGTGTATATGTGTATTTGTGTATGTGTATAAGCTACTGGATGACCTAAATTTCCTTCGGGATTAATAAAGTATCCATCTATCTATCTATCTATCTATCTATCTATCACCCTACTGTCATATTCTTGTCAACAACTGAAGGGGCCGTTTTGATGTAGTGACAGTAGCTACTCTCAGATGAGGTTATGCATGAATGGCTATACAGCTAGTATGAAGATAGCCTAAAGCCAATAGAGTTCCTTCTGTTTCTCAATGAATCTATTAACTTGCTGGGTAGGAAATGACATGCATGGGGACTTATTTGTTTGTATGATGATAAAATGCAGATCTGTTTGGCTAGGTTACTGCTAGCTTCCTCCAGGCTAGCCAGTTCACTTAGCACAGAGCCCTGTCCGGATGCCTTTTCTGGCATATAAGCATGTAAAACATTATTCAGTTACAATGGACTGATTGAGCAGTTCACAGCATGTGAAATTGCAGAGGCTTTTCTTGACATTGTTTCAGTATTGTTTTCCCACAAAAACACATTTTTATCTTTCCCACTAAATAGGGCATTGCAATTACAAAGTTTCCCACAGAAACAGACCACTGCAGTCACAAACATGCCCCAGTGACGTATGTGTGGTTGAGAAGACAAGTCATATGAACGTTGTTTTTGACTGTTGTTCACATTGTGGGTCATGAATGAGAGACAGTGGCAACACCACTGGGCCAGCATGAGGTTTGTCTTTCAGTGACCTGGCAAGACCTGCCAGTGCCAATTATACCGACTGGCACTGCAAACAAAAGCAACCAAACCAACACTCTTAACTTTTATTGTTTCCCTGAAGTTAAAGGGAAACTTTGGGGATTTTAGATTTTTTTTTGGGTTCCAAACTTTTACTAAGGACAATAAACGATCGAAAATCGGTCCAGTATTGGATTAGAAGCTATAACTGGCAACCGCAAAACGGCTATACAAGGTTAACAGAAAGAATGTATTTGATGACCCCTAAATTACCTGGATGTGATTTGCATTAGCTTTCTGGTGAAAAGCTTTCCTGCTGGGTGCTATTCAGCTTCATCCCATATGTCACCAGCCGCGGTGTCTGTCTGGGAAAGGCTTTATTTCTTTCCCTGCTTTGGAAGTGTCTGACAACAAGAAAAGGATCCCTACAGAGTTAGACCTGTGTCTGTTTACTTCAATAACTGTAAATAAAACTGTAGACAATGACTGTTTCTACAGTGTCTGTGGTTTCACTTTCAGTTTCTGAAGAAAATGACTGCAGACATCAGTTTCTGTGGAGCCTCAGTGATATTCAGTAGTCTCTATGCGTGGTCATTTGGTGAATACTTTTACTTGACGCCACTTCCAAACAAGTCGATTGGCATGATATGGTTACTGTTAGGTGGTAGTTTAGAGGGAAAGAAACAAACATGACTGATCCATTGCTGAATGGATACCAGTTTGAATCCTAGACTCACTGGGAAATCAGGCTTGGAGATGGGGGTCAATAGAGTATCGCCCTGCACAGCGCCATATTTACATTTACATTTAGTCATTTAGCAGACGCTTTTATCCAAAGCGACTTACATATGTGCGACTTACAATGTATACACATTTTTACATTTACACTGATGGCACACTGCACATCAGGAGCAATTATGGGGTTCAGTGTCTTGCTCAAGGACACTTCGACAGGGAATCGAACTAGCAACCTTCTGATTACTAAACGACTTCTCTACCTCCTGTACCACTGTCGCCATATACTTCTGCCATGTGGCCCTTGACAAACCACTTATTTCTACTAGAGCTTCTCCAGTGAGTATCTTGTACGGTGGTAAGAATAAGAAGAAGAAGAAGAAGAAGAATTGCCGCCACTCAGCCAATTAACCCCAGGCAAATGAAGAAAAACACAAAGAGGAGAGTGAGCTGAAGACTTACGAGAAGAAGTGCATCCATGTTGTGCTTCATTTCCCACACAGGACAGACACTAGAAGTGTCAGGTATGCCATGGTCCTCATCAGACAGACCTGCCAAACCTGAGGCGTTGATGTGATGCAGCGATGTCTCAACCAGTGGCGGCTCCTGAAAAAATTCTCAGGGGGGGCAATTTTTTGGATAATGATTAAGGCGACCCATTCAGTAGGTACATTAAGTTAGCTGATTAACTCATACAGCAATACCTTTTTGTCCACTATTGGCAACACACAACAGTAATATGTCCACTCTTGCTACATAGCTAGAGTAGCAAGTTACAGGTGGAAAGCTATGGAAGAAAGTTGCATCCAGGAGTCTTCATAAGCAAACATGATGTGGCTCCACATTAAATTATCCCACTTTTTCATTATCCACGTGTCTCAAATGTTGTATGATGTAAAATAGCTTAACAGGACACATGATATGTCCAGTAACAACATAAAGAAGGGGTAACATAAGTCAAAACCAACTATATTTATTGACTGATCTTGAAAGTATTGGCTTACAAAAGCAAAATAAGTCATCACATACAAAATGATTCAGTGTTAGTGCAAGAAGCGAACTGTGAAACACACTGTGAAACCTATGAAAAGTGACAGTGGTATATGAAATACAGACCGCGTTAGCCACTTCACGACCGCGATTTTCTTTCGTTCCAATTCTTGGATGTAGGATTTCCCTCCCTTTGTAGAAACCCGTTGAATGGATACATTTGGCCTAATGGTTTTGTTGTCAATTTATCTTCATTAGTACGCCGACTAAAAAGGAGTTTCTGTCAAAGAGCGAATCAAGTTATTGCACTGAACAGGGCAGCCATCTTGACAGAATATGTCTCTGTCGAAGCTGTATGACGTTCGTATAGGCTTTTACGTCCATTACTTATGACACGACATGGAGGGGCGAGCCCTCCCGGAAGCCATAGAGAATGCATTGAGAGCTGGATTTAACATGGGAGTCAATGGGAGAGGTCTGGGGCGATTTTCATTTCGCCCCAAATCGCCCCAGAAGGGGCGGGGCCATTTGAAGCACGACTTTAGGCTGACTGAATGACTGTTACCTGATTCGTCAATGACATACAGAGGCAGATCAGACGGTCTAGTGGTAGAATCCGACAGAAAAAAAAATATTACATTTTAATTTACATCATCGTCATTTACGCGACTTACAAGGATATTGCGTTTATACATCAGGAGGTTTTTTTTTTTTCCTTTTCCCCTAGGCAGTGTGTCGCCCCAATCACCCTTATGGACAAGCCGCCCCTGGTCTCAACCTGTACAGATATCACAGCTAAAAAAAAGTACACTGGAGTATACTTAATTTAAGTATACTTAGTACACTTGCATGGACTCATGATTAATGTACTAAAACTGTGCTATTTTTGCGTACTAATTATGTTCTTAGTATACTATCGTAACGGTGTTAATTATCGGACGGCCGTGTGTTATCGGCAAATGTTTGCGTTGTCATGTGAATCCATTATTAAACTGAAGTTATAGATTGTTAATCCATTTTTAAACTCAGCATTTTGATTGTTTAACAGAATGGCCGATGTTTGACACTGTCCGATAACTGACATAGGTACGCTAATGATATATAATGAATTAGTGCCATAAAGATACATTTAAATACAACTAAGTGCACTTGACTTCTACTTTGAGAACATTAAGATGCACTTAAATATACTTTAAGTACATCTATTTTTGACTAATTCTGTACTTTTAAAAAATGTACTTAGAGTATATTTGAAAAATAGCACACTTTTAGTACATTAATCATGACTCATGAGTGCATGCAAGTATACTTAAATTAAGTAGACTTCAGTGTAATTGTTTTTAATCTGGGCTATTTTATTGGGGTGCACTGTATTCTTCTTTTATCACACTTCTATAAAGACCTACTGTATTGATCATATCAAACTTATCGCAAGTTACCCAAGTAAAACATTTAAAAGTAAGACTTTATATTATTAAAAAGTTAGACATTAATAAATATTAACAAATTGTTTAAAATATATTCTTAATTACAACATAACATTTGCAGGTGCTTATGGACAGAAAAACTATTTCCCTTCTGAAAAGCAGCAGAAATATGTTACCCCAATAAAACATCTCATTCACATTTATTTAACATGTTTGTAGCTGTTATTTACAAATATCTTACAATATTAGAAGATGAAATGTTATGCAGCTTTTATTAAAAAATATCTTAAAGTTGATTTTAAATAGTGTTTCCCCTTGTACCACACTGACACCACATTGTTAGTTGAAGGTCAATGCTCCTGCTGTTTGATGTTTTTGGAGATGGAGAGCTTTCCAGACAAACTGTTGCCCTTGTTGAAGCTCCAGAAGGGGAACCATGAACAACTGTCCATGGAATTTTCCATCAAATTGCAGAGGGAATTCTCATCATTCAGAAACAGGCAGTGCACCTTCCCTCTGATGATGAGCTGGAGGCCATCAGAGCAGGGGTCTCTCACCTTGCTAAGTGGGCATTTGGGATGACGATGAGTCAGCAGAGATCAATCTTCTTGAAGAACCCTGAGTCAAATAAAATAAAACATATGCTTATTTGATCATGCATATGTGCTTATGAAAATAAAAAATGCACAGAACGACAAGATGTAGGCCCTGGTCCTTCCTAATAGGTATGCTAAAAAGGATGACTGTGTCTGTACACCGGTAAACAGGTGAAGTGAACATTTGCACAAGTAGTTTTTTACCTTCCCTGCACAACCTGTGTCTTTTGAATAGTGATAAGGAGCTATCAGACCCAACAAGTTATCATTTAAATATATTGAACAGTTAAGGTCTCTATGCCATCAGAACAATTGCAAGGATTTTTCTTAGCTTCAGTTCAGTGCTAAGTTATAAGTTAGCCTACTAGGAACTCTTCTCCCAGGTGAATTCTCTTCAGTTCTGCATTTTGTAAAAGTTGTCAAAATAATTGAACAATGTAGCTAGCTAGTGTTGCCTCTTTGAAAGATAACTAGATGGCGATAACTTCCGGAAAACACGTCTCTTGCTTGGCATGGTGGCTTAGCTACAGTTGTTGATGCTAGCTAACTAACTCACTAACATTGTCCCATACAACTGAACGTCTGAACTTAGCTTGCTTGCTTTTTAGCTATCACCAATAAGGCAATTTGTAAAGAAACCACACACAATTATAACAAACGTGTATCAAAGACATCTCTACAACATTTCAGTGAAAACAAATAACATGACAATTGCACATACTTAAATGTATATTCGCTCCTGAAGTTGCCAGAAACCACTGCATGTTTTTCGAAAATGTTTAGAAAGTTCGGAATCACCGCGTTGCATCATGGAGTAGTCGACAAAGTGAGCTCGGGCTGTTTTGAAGATCCACTTCAGCATAGGCCTATGAAAATTCACTAAAATTTAATTTAGACTGTATTCAAAGAAGCATTCAAAGCACACAATTAAGTAACTAATGAAACACTTCTGTATATGTCTGGGGTAGTATACTTTATATGAATACACTAAACATTAATTTAGGTATTAGTGCTAATTATTGTACTTATATTAAGTACACTGAAGTAATACTGAGGTAGAAATATACTTGTAATTAGAACATTTGTAATATACGTGCACTTAAAAAACAATAGTGTGCTAGAAATGTACTTGCTGATGTTAAAGTACATTTTTAAAACATTACAATACACTTTATATTTATCTGGGATGTCTGCAACACACACACACACACACACACACACACACAGAGAGAGATGTCACAAATAAACACATGCTCATACACAAATTCGAGGATACTTCCACACAACTTTTCAGAAGTAGGAGAGGTCAAACTAAGGTGATGTTTACTGATGTCTAAGCCAGTACTCAGTGAGGGCACTTCACATAGGACTAAGGTGGCGCACACACAATATGGTAAAATGTTTTTGCGAAAAAACAGAGACGTTTTGTTTACGTTTTGGCCTTTTGTCCACAATGGTGTTTTTCTGGGCTTCAAAATGCATATTTTTGAAAATGGGTTTCAGAGTGAAGACTTTTGAAAATGTAACCCTTTGGTCACCATGTGGACAGGCAAAAACTGATCTTTTTTAAATCGATGATGATATTGCCCCAATTTTATCCAATAACCTTTGTTAAGGCCCCGTCACACCATGACGTTCTGGTCAACGTTCTCTGAACTTTCTAATCGTTCAATTTCGAGCGTTCTAGGGCGATGTGGACACATCTGGCGTGTGACTTAACGAAATAATAGCGTAGGACTGACGCATGACTACTAGCGTGGGACTCACGCATGAGGAGCATGTAACAGCGACAAAAGTGACGTGTCACTGGTGCGCGACAAACGTGTGCTGACGTTTGTTACTCCGTGAAGCGTTGGCTTGAGCCCAGGCCTCCACCATGGCCTCGGTTGCAATGAAGAGAAAATCTATTTTTGATTGTCAGGCACATCATGGTGGTCAGCCATTTTGTTTTATTTTTCTGGATTTGTTTGATACAAAGTGATGCTAAATGCTAACAACTTTAAGAAGTGTAGGTTCACTTCACTGGAGATATTCTGTTCGTCTAAACCATGTGTTGCTGATGTAAAAAAACGACCTGGTTAGCAACAGCGTTTTCACACCTTTTTGCATTTCCGTGTGGACGCAGATGAGCTCTCAAAACTTGATGTCAAGTGAACGTGAATTTGAAAATGCCAAAGGAAAAACGTTGTTTTCAAAAAACCCTCTGTTGTCGTGGGGACGACATCTGAGTGTTCACACCAGGACGTTAAAGTGCTTTGGTGCCTCAGCTTGTGTGGAATGTGCGGGCTTGTGAGGGTGATTAATTGAGTGTCAATGACATCCTATACCCTATAACTCACCAATGCCTTTCCTATTCACGTCAGTGGTTGTTTGCAAACTTTGATTATGCAGTAGCAGAAGATTATGATTTTGGGAACGTGTAGGAATAATTATGATGATGTAATGTCCATTAAGAGGAATACGTAACATGAAATATAATCTATTATTCATCACCATACATTCTTTTTCCATCTTTTCAATTATTACATACAAAATAGCGTCTCCTCCACAGGAGTGTCTCCTCCTGCACTGTTAGGGGCTTCTGTGTGTCAGGTAAGGGTGCTGCCCTCTGCTCATCTCCTCTCCTTATTTAAAGAGGGGAAGAGATGCCTTCCTCTTTGAGTGTGTAATCAGCGGCTGCCACCGTTCCCCCCTGCTCACCCACAAAAGTGTCTCTGTTTGACCCTCTCCTTCAGAAGGGAGATGAGCCTGTGTGTGTGTGTGTGTGTGTGTGTGTGTGTGTGTGTGTGTGTGTGTGTGTGTGTGTGTGTGTGTGTGTGTGTGTGTGTGTGTGTGAGTGTGTGTGTGTGTGTGTGTGTGTGTGTGTGTGTGTCCGTGCGCGCGCCTTGAAAAACATAGACCCTCCCCAACAGTTTGCTTTGCCACCCAAACACCAGGGCCCCGGACAAACCCCTCTGCCCACCCATGTGTGTGTGTGTGTGTGTGTGTGTGTGTGTGTGTGTGTGTGTGTGTGTGTGTGTGTGTGTGTGTGTGTGTGTGTGTGTGTGTGTGTGTGGGGACAAACCCCTCTGCCCACCCCACGGCTGCCTTTCAGGCCCAGCGCAGCGGCTAAGAGGCTTAAGCCCCTCCAAGGGGTGAGGAGAAGGAAGCCAGGGGTGAATGGAAGAGGGGAGGAGGTGGGGGACGAGGAGGCGGGGATAGGGAAGATGGAGGTTTGGGACAAGGGAGGAGCAGGAAGGATGAGGGCATCCCCAACCGACCGTCACTGCGGAGAGCAGAGAACCAGGAGAGTGACCAGCCCTCAAAGGAGAGTCAACACTATCCTGAGGAAGAG
>NC_045159.1:27679486-27686986 GCF_900700415.2 Clupea harengus
GCTCCCCATCTGCGGTGTTCTGGTTGCATGTTTGTGAACACAAAGCGTACAGTCATATTCGAGTTGATCAATGAGTTCTACCAATGGTGGATATTTCATTTTTTTTTTTTTTTTAAAGTCCATATACATGTCAAAGCAGCAGCCCACTTCAATGATAAATACAGATTTCATAGCCTCATTTACTGTTACAATATCAGGGGTATTTTGAATGTTGTTAAAAAGGCCACTGTCAGATCTGCTATGATGGAAACAGTTTATTTTTTACAGTGCTATGTTTGTAAAACTTGATATCTTGGTCGTGTCTCGCCACATACAGCCCTTTGTAGTAATTGCATCCGTTTAGTATGTGAGCAGTTGACTCTATATCCTGTTGGGTGGGGTGTAGTATACAGTATTGGTCATGCTTTGATGGGTAGCAGGTTGCCAAGTTGTACTTGGTTGGGAGAAATTGCAACCAGGTTTTAATTATGAAGATTAGAATGTCTTCCCAGATTTGGGATTTGAGTGAGACACTGAATGGTCGGTAGATTGGAGAAATGCTAGTTTCCCCTTGCAGGACGAGGCTCGTCCAGGTTTACCTGAGGCGTAGAATGAGGCCATTGCGTTTTAAATCTGTGGCTGTTGAAGTGTGTCACACACACACGCCAGGGGCGGACGGTCCATCGGTAGAACATCCCTGGTGCCCCGAGGGTCGTTTTGCTTTGCTGTGAACAGTCAACTTGACCAATGAGAATATAGCAAGCAGGAACGAGTTGACGGACCTCTCAGAGTCCACGCATCGAGCACGACTCTCACTCAACATTTTAGAAAATTCGCCCGGGCAAAATGGATGGTCAGAAGAAAAGGAAAACGATAATAAAAACGAGAAAGGAACTTGCCACAGACACATTTAGCTAAATGCTGTAAAAATAAGCAACAAATTCGCCAGTAAGAGACCAGGTCAGTCAAAACACCAGCTAAAAAAAAAACAAACACACACAGCGTAGCTAGGTAAGTAGCTAACAACAGTGTGACCTAACGGCCCATAGGCCATACAGTTTGCACGTCTTTGTGGAGGAATTATATTACAGCTATGAGTGCAACAAAGCGGTCGTATGGCATTTAAGGCAATATGTTGAAACTAGTAAAACATAGTAAACTTGCACTATGAACTTGACAGCGTAACAGGCTACAGTAACGTAGCCATAATAATATATCCATAAACGTAACACAGTAGCCTGTGTGACACAGGCAAGGACAAATGTCATCAGTGCCATCTGCAGGTACACTAAACATTACATGCAATGATGCTTGGATATAAAGATGATCATTTAAGCTAACTCTGTATCTCATTCTATTTTTTTAAAAGTGTAGGCTAATTGTTTTGTGTATCTAGCCTTGTATATCTGTATGCGCCCTGATTGGTGCATTCCTGGTGAATTTTTGAGGGTCCAGCCCACAGCATACTTAGGACTCACACAAGCTACGTGTCTGTCAATCCCAAATTTAGCATTTTGTAATCTTGATCAATTTCTTTCCAAATGAATACAGTGACCAGATTGGTCCCCCGGTATCCCATGGGTCAGCCTACAGAACGGGTGGCTTTGGTGGTTGACATGAACAGGGTGGCCTGGATGGAGTCAAATTCCCTGCCTTAATGATGGCTTTAGTATTCCACTGACACACACACACACACACACATGCCCGATGCACACAAACACACTCACACACAGTGCATTCACACGCACGCAAACCCAGATACCACGCACATACCATGCACACACATTCCCAAACACACACACACACACACACACACACGCACGCATAATAGTGTACGCACACACACACACACACACACACACACACACGTGCGAACAGAGAGACCGTGCTCCACACTTGAGGGTGAGGTAATGCCCCAAGAGGGCGAGTTTAAGGGACTCTGGGATCACAGGGAGCTACATCTGATGAAACACCCTGTTGTGAAATTCAGCTTTTCATATTTCGGTCCAGGCGGACACGAGGCCTGTCAGACATAGTTCTATATTGAGCAGAACACCACGTTGCCTCATCCTCAGTCAATCTCTTGTACCACCAAGTTTGAAGGTATCAGTGTTAAGACTGCCTCTATCTCAAGTGGACAGTGTGTCGTGTCAGATGTCGTGTGTCAGAGGAGAGGCACAAAATACTGTATCGGGTGACGGCATCCTTGGGGAATGGTGGGTATGGCCAGGCTTGTTAGAAATATGGCAGTGGCAGGTTCATAGATAACTTTCCTCACAATTTCTGTCTGTGTTATATGGGTTTCTCTTTTGCCCAAAGGTTCACTTTGTTACACACACGCACACACACGCACGCACACACACACACACACACACACACACAGAGAGAGACACACAACACACACATGGTCCAAGCTAAAAGATGTTTTCAGCTGTCCCTGCTGGCAGTATAAGTGGTTCTTTGTTCACTGAGTGCCGTGAAAGGACTGTTCACCCCCTCACCCCTGCTGCCCCCCCCCCCCACACACTTACACGCACATGCATACACACACGCACACACACACGCACACACACGGACACACACACACACGCACACACGCACACACACACATGGTTCTGTGACATGAGGTCTCCTTGTAGCCCTACCTGAATTGAGACCCTTTGTGGACTTCCTATACCCCACTGATGAGGAATGCCTGCAAGGGTCGCCTGCAATCCGATCCCAAAGTCCCAGCCACGTTAAATCCGTTGCCTTGTTTTGACTGTCAACAGAGCACTTGAGCGAGCGGTGGCCCCGGGGCCCTGCGCTCCTCGAGCCATATAAGAGGATGTGAACAGTTTAATCTCCAGCGGCTCCTTACACCTCTGTAAGTCCCTTACAGGTCACAAGGCCCAAGGACGACACGAAGGGGAGTTTTATCCCTGGGCAGAAACGAAATATTACACCATGTCTTTTACTGATCTCATTATTAGGTCAAAGCTCTCGCAGCATATTTACAGTGCACATTAAATGGTTGTAATGATAAGATCATATATGGCTTATAGTTTTTTTTTCTGTTAAATCATGCTAGTTTGGAATAACTCGGGCTTCTGTTATAGCCATGTCTTGTTCATGTTGCACACTTTTCAAAAGAAGGAACAAATTGTCATCCATGTCCTTATAATCCCTTTCTCTGACATAACAAAAATCAGATCACGAGAAACATTCAAAGAGAGAAAGAGAGGTAGAAGGAGTGAGAGAGATAATGAGACACAGAGCAGGAGTAAAGGAGAAATGTAGACAGAGGAAAGGAGTGAGACGGTAATCTAGACGGAGAGAGAGAGAGAGACTGTGCAAATGACCTACTCCAGACCCCTATGGAGAGTGCACTGATCCCTGAAGATGAAATGGAGACAGAAGTGTGATTATCCTGACATTTGCATTACACCTATTCATTGAGCACACACTCTCATCCAAACCCATTGACAGCTTAGGTACGGGGTACGTTTTATCAGTATGTACTTCTGTATTGGAATGAGAATGTCATTCATGAACACATACAAAATAAAATTAAGAGAAAAATTTGAAAAAAAAAGTGACTGATCTTTTTTAACAGTGTTCTGGAGATCTTATGAGGAAGACTGTGTAGTTCATTACAACAACAATCCTTTCCTCAGCTCAAAGCTCTAATGAGTTGCAAATGCTTGGATTTTTCCGTGCAACCAGTGCAACAAAAACACACTTGCATTGCATTACCGCGTTGTTCAGTTTGCTGCATGGATTCAAGTTCAACATCGTTTGGGAGGGGGAGACAGGTACCCCTACCCCCGTTCTTTTTTTATTTTCCTCAGGAAGCAAGAGTTGGGCTCCACAGCCACCCATTTATTGCCCTAGGATAACTCCACAGCCCAACTAGTGTCGTGTCGGTGGGGCAGGGGGCAGCAGTTGGGAGGTGGTAGAGGGGATGGGGGTGTTGGAGATCAGGATGACCCAACTGTGGTAATAAATCACGAGTGTCAGCCCCCTGGGTCAGCTCAACTCTTCACACCTCACATCTGAAGGCAAACAGCAGAGAAGAGACCAGCTATCTATCCAGCATCTGAACCACTTCAGTGATTACACCACACAATACTAAAAATGTTTTTCTCCCAGCAATTGTTAATACTCTTAAAGTCACTGGTCTTATGATAATACGTGTCTAAAAGCCTTGATTTTGATGGTCCTTTCTACAGTTCTTCAATCTACTGATTTCAGTTAGATGACAATGGTTTTCTGATCAGATGATCTTCTCTGTGCTCTGATGTAATTTCATAAAATAGTGAATTGTTAACATCACAAATCATAATTAGAGACTGTATGATAAAGGAATGCATTAAGGAACCTATATATGAATTGTTCAATGATAGAGCATCTTTGTATGTTAATACCAACCTGTGTTCTGCAGTAACCATAAAGATATAAAGGTTTATAATTATAATTATGAAGACTTGGTAGGCAGCCATCAAGAATCTATGAAACCGTTGTTTGGAATATTATGTGAAGCAAGTACGACTGGCCCGGTGCTGTCTGTACCAGACCTAAAGTGTGTTTCTGACCAGAACTCAGCCCTCAGCCTTCAACACCCAGTGCTGTGCTGTGCTGTGCTGTGCTGTGCTGTGCTGTGTGTGCTGTGCTGTGCTCTGCTGTGCTGTGCTGTGAGTGCTGTGCTGTGCTGTGCTGTGCTGGGTGTGCTGTGCCGTGCTGTGAGTTCTGTGCTGTGAGTGCTGTGCTGTGCTGTGCTGTGCTGTGCTGTGCTGTGCTGTGCTGTGCTGTGCTGTGCTGTGTGTGCTGTGAGTGCTGTGTGTGCTGTGCTGTGTGTGCTGTGCTGTGCTGTGTGTGCTGTGAGTGCTGTGTGTGCTGTGAGTGCTGTGTGTGCTGTGCTGTGCTGTGCTGTGCTGTGCTGTGCTGTGTGTGTGTGCTGTGTGTGCTGTGCTGTGAGTGCTGTGCTGTGAGTGCTGTGCTGTGCTGTGTGTGCTGTGAGTGCTGTGTGTGCTGTGCTGTGTGTGCTGTGAGTGCTGTGCTGTGCTGTGTGTGCTGTGCTGTGCTGTGCTGTGCTGTGCTGTGAGTGCTGTGTGTGCTGTGCTGTGCTGTGCTGTGCTGTGAGTGCTGTGTGTGCTGTGCTGTGAGTGCTGTGCTGTGTGTGCTGTGCTGTGCTGTGCTGTGCTGTGTGTGCTGTGAGTGCTGTGCTGTGTGTGCTGTGCTGTGCTGTGCTGTGCTGTGTGTGCTGTGAGTGCTGTGCTGTGTGCTGTGCTGTGCTGTGCTGTGCTGTGCTGTGCTGTGCTGTGTGTGCTGTGCTGTGAGTGCTGTGTGTGCTGTGTGTGCTGTGTGTGCTGTGCTGTGCTGTGTGTGCTGTGTGTGCTGTGCTGTGTGTGCTGTGCTGTGAGTGCTGTGTGTGCTGTGAGTGCTGTGTGTGCTGTGCTGTGTGTGCTGTGCTGTGCTGTGCTGTGAGTGCTGTGCTGTGAGTGCTGTGCTGTGCTGTGTGTGCTGTGAGTGCTGTGTGTGCTGTGCTGTGTGTGCTGTGAGTGCTGTGTGTGCTGTGAGTGCTGTGTGTGCTGTGCTGTGTGTGTTGGGGGGCAGGAGGCCCCAGGAAGGCCGGCGGGTGGAAGAGGAGGAGCCGGTAACAGCTTTGGACGCGCCGTTCTTCCTATAATTTGCCGATTAATACGGGACAGATGCAGGCAATGCTTCTGTGCACCGAGGCCAGCCAGGGGGACGGGGGGGGAGGAACTGTTCCGGTCAGCAGATAATGCTTGAGAGTGAGGAACATTTTCATTTTTTCTCCTCTCTCTCTCTTTCTCTCTCTCTCTCTCATTCTCTCTCTCTCTCTCATTCTCTCTCTCTCTCATTCTTTTTTCTTGCTGCTGTGCAAATGCAACAGATGTTCTGCACACACACACACACACACACACCCACCCACCCATCCCCATCCCCACACACCACCATCTCATCACCCATCCCCTGCTTCCTCTCCGTGGTGTCAGTCAGCCAGTGAAGCTGCTATTCAAGTGGGTTTGCATTTATTTCTTGGAATTCAACAGCACCAAAACAAAGACTCATTGGAAGAAGGCAAAGCTGTGATCTCGTGAAGGAGCTTTATGCAAAGGAGCTATATGTAAGGGTGGCTAGCTGTCAGCCAGCGAGCTAAAAAGTGTCAGACTCTACACTTCAAGGAATCTGCTGGCAGTGTATCACTGGGTGGTGTCTATCCCTTCCTGTTCTCCGATAACGAAGAAACCAAACAGGCTCGGCCAGGATGGCGTAAATGTTTACATGATGAATGATATATAGGCAACCATTAGTTTGTCCATAAACATTGATTGATATTTACTGTCAAAATAACTCAGTAATTCAATTCATTAATTATAGAAAAATAATGCCGCAAAAAACGCAGATGAATCGCACTCTATGATGCCCCTTGACCCCATAATGTCACTGTGCACTGCTTGGCAGCAGCCATATTGGATGGTTATTGTGGCCAGTCTGCGTTGTGGTAATAGTTTGTATTTTTCCCACTGTGTGCTTTGGATGTGGGGCTAGCCTCAATGATTTGGGCTGCATCTGTAGTGACTTTGAAGTATCTGGTGTTTGCCATTAATGCGTGATGAACATCACACTGCCATGGCTTGTTTACTTTGTCATGTCAACGGCAAATCTGACCGATTTTAAATGCTTCTCACGGCAAATTGATATATGCTATTTATATGCTGTTATAATGAATTCGATTCAGTTTTTCAATTACTTGACCATCCTAATATTTACATGTTACATTAACTTATAGTCAAGGCAAATGGACCCCTATACGTTTTAATTTAAGCACTCAAGCTTTTGAGCTAGGCTAGCCAAAGGTCTTGCTACTAACTATAGGATAGCCAAACTTTTGTTGCTGTTTCTGCTATAGTGACTCTCCCAGTACATTTGATATACATTATAATAGTTTTTTTTTAACATTATATCAAAACTGTTGGATCACATCACATTCTGTTGCTATTTGTAATATTTTTTATTTGATTTGATTTTTTTAATGTTTTAAACTAAAACTTTTGCACATAGCACCTATAAGCGGCTTTTGGTCATTTTCTACTGAAACTGGTCAATAAGCTCCTTTCTTATGTGCACATAAAAGCACCGATTATGACCCAACCTCGTCCCATCTGCCCATCTGCTCCATGCTCAGCTTCTATGATCAGATTTGTATTGTCTATCTTTCCTCTATCAGATGAACTCTTTCCTCTTTCAGATTATCGTTATCTATGAGTGGCTCCAGCGTTTGAAATCTGATTCAGCGCAGACACACACACACTCCATGTGCTTGTGCTTGACACCTTGTCATGATGAAAGAGACATGGGCGAAGACAACATTCTGAGCTATCAGTGGCCACGAGGAAGTCAGGAAGTGGCTTCCTCCTTATCTGGGGTCTGCTTCTCATTGAGGGTCACATTGGAGTTTGGGTTTTGGAGGGTGAGAAGGCGTTATCTGCTTTTGGGGGTCGATTTGTGGGGGGA
>NC_045159.1:27694486-27704486 GCF_900700415.2 Clupea harengus
ACATATGTAAGTCGCTTTGGATAAAAGCGTCTGCTAAATAACTAAATGTAAATGTATAGACCAGAGACTGCACATATTGTGTGCATTTATAGTGTGCACCTACAATACAGTTGCTTATGTTATGGGCCACACATTGTATGGAGCCAGCAAGCCTTACTAGCTTTCTATTCAGAATGCTCAATGAAGTACCTGTGTGTGTAAGCAGTGCAGAGTCAGTGCTTTAAATACAGGCCCTGAACCTCCAATCACACTGACCCCGAGATCATCCTACTCCAGTTGCACTAGCAGCTGTGATAAAGCTGCTCTGTGTGTGTGTGTGTGTGTGTGTGTGTGTGTGTGTGTGTGTGTGTGTGTGTGTGTGTGTGTGTGTGTGTGTGTGTGTGTGTGTGTGTGTGAGTGGTGATGCTGTTTCCGCGGGGGCCTTTGTGCTGAATCCTGACCTCGGCCAGGAAACGCAGTCAGCAGATCCTCCCCACTGAGTCAACAGAGAGCCTTCAGACTCGTGCTAACGCTAACGCTCGCGCTTACACACCGGGGCCCGGAGCCGGATGACCAACACTGAAGCCAATGGAGGTCATCCTTAGAACAGACAGAGGCCAACGAGCACTGTGAACGGGCTTCACGCATCAGCAACTGCACAGTGAGAGCACAATACAGGTACAAATACCTGCATTTGCAAAATTTCATTGACACAAAGCAGGAGGCAATCAAGCAGAAATGGGTTGAGTAATTAGTGAATGTTGCAATGGTGTTATTTCTTTATCAGCCAATCACAATGACTCAACCAATACCTCATTAACATTCACACAGAGCTCAGTAATTGTTCCACAAGGAAGAAAACTAAAAGATTCTCGGCTGCGATCGGAGCGGTTTAGCCCAGAGGAGACGAAGGCTCTTGTGCGGGAGGTCTGCCCCACTTATGACGTCATTTCGACTTCGCGGAAAAAGGAGTTGCTATGAAGGAACTCATTTCAACATGGAAGTCCCGTGTGTGTGCGGACAGACAGACCCCCAGCATCGCACCATGTTTGGGCTTAGAATGTTTGTGCTTAGAAATCTTGCTCATGTTATGAAATGACCAAAATGATTTTGCCAAGTTATGAAATGAGCTTTAGGTCATATACCCATAGACCTTTCGTGTTGCCGGTCATGTTATCTATCGATGAAATGAGGGGCCAGAGAGCGAAAGAATCGAACTGCTTGTATCAGTTCAGGCTGCCTCTCTACCTGTGAGGTATTTAGTGGACAGAAAAGAGAGAGAGAGATGAAGAAAGAGGAAGAGAGTGAGAGAGAAAGACAGAAAAATCAAGCTCATATAAGTACTGTAGACACACACAGAGACACAAAGACACAGACACAGACACACACAGACACACACACACACACACACACACACACACACACACACACACAGAGAGAGAAAGAGAGAGAGAACCAAAAGAGAATGAAAGATAGAGATGGAGAAACTGAGCTGATGTCAGTAATTGTAGGGGGGAAAGCCACAGAGGGATAGAGTTGGAGTTGACTGTTGAAGACCCCCTACCCTACCCCCCCTCCTGCAGCACTGCTCTGGCTCTGGCAGGCCCAGGATAGTGAGATGGATACCACAAAGGGACGGCCTCAGATGCTCCCCCACCCTCCGTCCGACCCCAACCACACAGACAGGCCTATTTCTCTTATCTGGACATGGTATACCCAGGCCACTGAGAGCTTGCCAGCACAGTTGCTCAATGTGCATAAATAAGGGGGTCACTGTACAAAGGAGGCCCACAGCGAGGTGAGCTGGCAGGGCTGGGGCCAAGGCTGAGGCCAGATGGGTTGCTGTGGTGGAAGTGCTTCAAAGAGGTCAGATAGGACACACTGGTGACTCAAGTTTGTTCTGTCTTTGTTTTCGCTTGTTGTTGGTTTTTTCTTCTTAGGTAAATTCAGAAACACTCCGCCGGTTCACCGGAGTTGAGATTCAAATCCTTCCCCCGACGGATGTTGTTTTTTGTCAACCGTCCGCAAAGGAAAAGCAACAAAAAAAGTTTATGTGAATCTCGGTCCTGTAGACATGAAAAACAACAAAACAAAACCACGTCCTCAAAAAACACGCAGCTTCTGAGAAATCTCACCGCACGTATCGGTGTAGTCTGCCTCTCGAGCACTGAGGCGTACGGTGGCGTCAGGCCTTATTTTCAGAGCCTGGACTGGAACTGCCGTCATGGGTCTGGATAACAGTTTTGGGGTTGGGGGGAGTACATGTTATCTGGGGTGTTTGGAATGGAGAGAGGTGCCTTGATACTGTTGGGAGGGGGCGGGGGCGGGGCGGGGCGGGGGTGGGGCGGGGGCGGGGGGGGGCGGGGGTGGCATGTGTAGGCCTTGTGGCTTACTTTCCTCTCTCTCTGCACCCCCCCTGCATCCCCCCCCCCCTCACCAATCCCTCTACTGGTCCACACATGCATGCAAGGTATTCTGGGATGTGAGGAGGAAGGAGGTGAGGTCAGCCCCTCTGCCCCCTTATCAGGCTTCCAGCAGCTGCCTGAGATTCTCGAGGGACTAGAAAGATGGCCTGCTATCAGGCCCTGGAGGACCCCCACCTCCACCTCCCCCGCCCCTATCCCCTATCCCCTCCTCCCACTACCACTGGCTCCCCTCGGACATGGGAGGCGTTTGGGGCTTTTGGTTTGTTACACATGAGCGATAAGACTGGGCCATGTGCCGCGGATGTGGCACTTCAAAAACAGAGCAAACACTCCTGTTCTCTCTAAACACAGTGACATCAAATGAGAGGCAAAAATAGAAAGAAAGAAAGAAGGGAAGGAAGGAAGGAAGGAAGGAAGAAAGAAAGATAAGCAAATACTGTAAGGAGACTTGTTTTAATATTTTAAATTACACTTTATTTAATATAAAACAAAAACAATAAACAAATAAATTACATATTTTTCTAAAATAATTCTCTCGAGGGAAAAAATGCATAAGGACATCATAATTGTTTACAATTGTATCGGGAGAACATAAATGGAATGTCATGCAGACTTTTGAAGTATAAAAGCTGGTTATGAAGATGACCGTTTCATAGTGTGACTGGGAAGGGGCCGTGGAGTGACAATAACAGCCCATTTAGAGGAGTGTGGTTTGGTATTGTGTTAGAGATCTTCTATTGATGTAGCTGCCTTGCAAAAAAAAAGAAAAAAAAAAAGAAAAGGGAAATCACAGAATTTGAATTCGGTTGTTAATTGTAGTCACTCGTTCTTGTGTGCACAAAGGAGTGAGCCCCGCCTGCCTAAATTGCCTGCATGCGAACATGTTTACACCAAAAAACACACCTTGGGGGCTGAGAGACTGCTTGGAATTTGGTTCAATTAACTTGAGAAAGAGAAAAACAAAAAAAACCAAAAAACAAAACAAAAATGCAAACCCCTGGATTCTTATCAGTGTGTCCATGCACCCCCTTAAGGACACTGCCAGGGGTTCACTTGACCACCCCCCTGGCACATTAGCATTGTATTATTAAAAAGATGGTGCAGGGATAAAGATGGGGCAGCTGGATGCATTTACATAATAAGGGCGCCTCATTTGCACACAAGCTGAAGGAGCGGCTGTCCTCCAAACCCTTGGCTCTCTCTCTCTCTCTCTCTCTCTCTCTCTCCCCTCTCTCTCTCTCTCTCTCTCTCTCCCCCTCTCTCTCTCTCTCCTCTCCTCTCTCTCTCCTCTCTCTCTCTCTCTCCCTCTCTCTCTCTCTCTCTCCCCCTCTCTCTCTCTCTCTCTCTCTCTCTCTCTCTCTCTCTCTCTCTCTCCTGTGGGCCTCCACCCCTCCCCCCCCCGCTCTCTTGACGGTGGACTCAGCCACAATAGAGAGGCCTGCTGCCCATTGGGCCTGGACATGGAGGCCACAAACAAACTGCAGCGGGGTTTTACAAAAAAAAAAGAGGAGAGAAAGGTCTGAGGAGACAATGGACAACTGCCCCAACCCCTCAACACTCCAACCCCTCCACCTCTCAGTGTTTGAACCAGCCACCAAGCTGCCCCACAACCCCCCCCCCCCCCCACCCCACCCCTTCTAATGGTTTCCACCACATTCACTCTGAGTCCCTTTTCTTTCTTTTTTTGACAGTGCTGACAGTAGAAGCTTTGCTTGTCTCCCGAGATATGTCCAATGTGCTGAACTGTGTTACACTCCGCGAGGCCAGTCTATTGTTTTGCATTTGGCAGCCACTTGTCCACTCCTGGAGATGGACTGGCATGAGAGACCATCAAGACAGATATGGTCCGGGCGGGTTTGGCTCAGGCGATGCGTACAATGGTGTGAGTGGCATACAACAGTGAATCTTTAAAAAAATAAATTGTGTTTCATGGACTTCTTTTGTCACCTCAAAGCAGAATGACCTCTTTTGTCTTCACCAGCGCAAGACCTTCACTTCATATCATTTAGAATAAGTTATAAAAGTAATTGTCTTTTTTTTGTGAGATATGTACATATAATATTTTAATATATTTACAGGAAATCTAAAAAATCAGGCACTGTATTGCTGTCACCACAGCAAATTAACACATGATTTCCTGAGATTTAAGACAGCTGTTTTTTTCTTTAAATAGCAAAAAATGTAAAATAATTTTATATAGAGAGAGATTTATATTTAACAATGCTATCATTTTCTCTTTAATATCAAAATAAATGTTCTTTTCTTAATTTGTAAAACACTCCAGTTTTCAATACTGTTCAGATACTTCAGGGGAGTTCTTACACGCTGATCTCCGATCAGCATCTCCATGGAGGCTCCTGGGCTGAAAAGAAATTAAAACCTGTTTGTTTGAAGCAGCCATTTTCATTTGATTGTTGTTTTTTTTTTTCCTGCAGTGCCAAGCATCGCAATAATGTTCTTGGGCTGTGAGCGAGGGGTCTCAACCTGTGAGTACTGCTTCTTCTCCTGCAAACGCGTGTTCAAGGCAACATCGTGTCCCGTCCGAGCGGCTAGTGCCAACGAAAGTCCAACGCCGAGGTCAAGCTGTGCCGTGCCGCTGCCTATAAGTCTCTCCGAGATCGAACGATGGGATAACCCAAGAGGCAGGGGTCGGTGGAAATGGCATCATGGGTAAAAACCGAATCATTGTCCGAGAACAAGAGCTGGAGGTGTCCTCACACGATGGGGAGTACTGCTCGAATGGGGTGGACAAGTCCAAGTACTGAAGGGGAGAAGGGCATAAATATGAATTCGTTATTATAATTAGTTTATCTTTTACTTTGCCTATTAATTAGTCTACTCGCAAATCAATCTTAGCAGGTCATTTTTCTGTAAAGGTTTTTTTACAAAATGTTGCCCCCTATGTGTAAGTAGAGAGCAAGGACCACTCACCTCATCTGAAATGGAGAGTAGAAGTCGATCCAGCTCCTCTACCAGCTGTTTGAAGGTGGGTCTCTGTGTGGGTACGGCATGCCAGCACTCTCTCATCTTCATGTACCTGGAAGGACAAAGATCCAAACATATAGTCAATCAGCAGTCATCATCAACAGGGAAGCAATCATCTGATGGGTTTTTAGAGCAGCACTAGAGATCTGAAAAAGTGAGATGGCAACGCTATGGAAAGGCACAAGGCAACAATTCATCACAGGACAAAGTGAAGTAGACCAAGTGAATTGTAAGACCTCTGAGCGTGGGAGATTTGGAGATTAAACTTAAACCTGTTCCTGTGTCTGAACTGGTGGAGCAGGGTGCTGACAGCACCAGGGTCATGGGTTTGATACCCCAGGGAGCACACAGACGACTGATCCAAATGTATAATCTGTACAATACTATACGTTGCTTTCCATAAAGGTGTTAAAGCTAAATGTAAATGTAAAGAACAGGTTTTGCTACTTACAGCTCATGCGTGCAGTTGGAGGGCTTGTCCATGCGATGGCCTTCCTTCAAAAGTTTGAAGAGTTCCTCCACGGGAATCCCGGGATACGGCGAGCCACCCAGAGTGAAGATCTCCCACATCAAGACTCCAAAAGACCAGCTGAAGAGTGGAGGGAAGAAAAACACCACATGAGTCTAAAGGTTAACACACAAATCACACACACACACTAGGATTTCGGCCTAGACACACACACACACACACACACACACACACACACACACACACACACACACACACACAGAAACACACACACACACACACACACACACACACAGAACACACACACACACACACACACACACACACCATGCCGAAGCAGAGGGCCAGACACGAGCTTGCACCCCTCGAACAAAAACCTCACAAAACACCAATTCATTCATTAAAAGGCTTATTTTCGCTCGTTAAAAATGTACAAGGGGCAAATCGGGTTAATCTATGCCAGGGTGCTTTCCTCTCAGTCCAAATAGCATTATGATTATCAGAACAGGCCCTAGCATTCCATCTCTTTGGGGATTCCAGAGTTCCTTCCTGGTCAGCTGATGGTCTGGCAGGATTGTGGAGATTAGTGATTAGACTTACACATCACTCTGGTGTGTGTAGACTCTGTCAAACAAGGCCTCTGGCGCCATCCACTTCACTGGCAGTCGTCCCTGCAATTAGAAGAAGTACACATGAGCGTGTTGCATTGAACAGTCATTCTGTTGAGTTGATGGTAACTTGTATGTCCTCTGTGCGTGCGCGCTGTGTCTGTGTGTGTGTTTGTGTGTTGTGTGTTCTCTCTGACAGACAAACACACAAAAGGACACGTTTGTCCACACACATACACCAGAATACATGTGTGTGCACACACAAAACAAAACACACACACACACACACACACACACACACACATGCCCCACACATCCATCTCCACTCTCTCACTTGCCGCCTCTCTAATCGAGACCCCTTCACCCAATTATCCCCCATTAAGTAGTCTGTCACTCAGAGGGGACACATCAAACATCTGTCTTTAAAATAATTAAAGCTGCAAACACACCCCAGGAATGAAGGAAGGGGGGAGTGGATGAGTGTGAGGGCCTTGGGGGGGGAGGGGGGCCTGAGACAGGGGCCCCAACAGACCCCAATGTTTACAAGAAAAGCGAGACGCGAGAGGGTGGCTCTGGGAAGGGGGATGAGCCGGCAAAAGTGGGTTCTCCAGAACACACGACCGCTAAAAAAAAAAAATATTTCTCAAGAGTTCACTCACGTTGGTTGTTTTCTTGTAGTAGTCGATCTGGTGGACTCCGCGAGCCAGGCCGAAGTCAGCAATTTTCATGACATTGTCTTCGGTCACCAAGACGTTCCTTGCGGCCAAGTCCCTGTGGATGCACTGTTGGGTTTCAGAGAAAGAGGGAGAGAGAGAGAAAAATACTTAGAGAGGTCATATAATTACAAACACTATGGTTCTGACAATGATGCAGAGGCCTGCGCAGGCATTCATTCCATGGGTTTTTGTGGTGGTGGTGGCATTCCAGAATAACACTGGGGGTTTGCTATTCTCTCCAAAAAAATAGAAAATAAAAAATAATAAAAAAACACCCCTCCCACACACACCAAAACAGGACAGATACGAATGACTGTTTGTATGTTTCTGTATGATCCATAAATCTCAAGACTGCGGCGCGTGTCTGTAAATAAACTCTGAGGTGTTTTGCAGAGAAATAGGAGCAGCCACCCACCACCCTTACCATCCTCAGCGGGTTGGACTGCATGGATGTCATTAAGTTTGCTTTGGTTTTGGCGTTTTAAAATAGACGCTGTATTTGGGGATTGGGGAGGTGGAAAGGAGAAGAGGAAGAGAGAGAGAGAGAGAGAGAGAGAGAGCAAGAGAAAGGACAAGAAAGTGGGTGAGAGAGAGATAGAGTAGGAGAGGAGAGAGAGAGAGAGAGAGAGAGAGAGATAGAGTAGGAGAGGGAGAGAGAGAGAGAGAGAGAGCAAGAGAAAGGACAAGAAAGTGGGTGAGAGAGAGATAGAGTAGGAGAGGGAGAGAGAGAGAGAGAGAGAGAGAGAGAGAGAGAGAGAGAGAGATGGAGTAGGAGAGGGAGAGAGAGAGAGAGAGAGGGAGAGAGAGAGAGAGAGAGAGAGATAGAGTAGGAGAGGTAGCAGAAAAAACAGTCCAAGCCCCATTTTTTTTTGCGGGCCGGGTAATGGAGGAGGGTTTTTCAGACGCTGGCATTCTTAGCAGGCCACAAGAAGCTGGTAACACGATCCTGAGCCCAGGCGGGTCTCTGCAGTCTGTTTGCTAACAGATTTATGGTGCTGCTAAAAGGGCCAAAAGCCCACGGAGGAGGCCGAGATGGGTCAGACAAGCGCCTAAACACGGCCACCGCGCTCACACTCAGGGCTGCTTGAGGAATGCCGGTGGAGGATAGTGTGTCAACGCCCCCGTCACTAACACACACACACACACACACACACACACACACACACACACACACACACACACACACACACACACACACACACACACAAACTATTGAAAGAAATAGGGGTGGCAGTTGCAAAGGGTGCAAAAGCCGTAAAAGACTGACGAAAGGAAAGACACGTAGGAGTTTGAAAGCACTACTTTCAACTTTTTTGGGGGGGGGGGGGGGGGGGGGGGGGTGTTTTTGGTAGCATATGACTCACTCACCCTGTTGGAGGCCAGATACTCCATGCCACGAGCCACCTGGTAGGCACAAGAGAGCAGGTCCTTGAACGTGAGCTGCTCCTCGGGGACTTTAGTCACGTCGAAGGTGTAGTCCATCCCAGGCGGGCGCCGAGCCCGCAGGTATTCCCTGAGACTCCCCTTTGAAGCATACTCCACCAGGACGTACAGTGGGCCTGAGAGAGATAGAGAGAGAAGAGAGTGAAAGAAAGAAAAAGAGACAGAGAGAGAGAGGGGGTTTGTTACATCTGTCTGTGAATTTGAGGAAGGGGCTGCTGTGTACATTTGAGTTGCTGGCGAGACAAAGCCACATTGGCGGTTTGGGGAGAGCAAACAAACTCACCATCTTGTGTGCAGACTCCTAGAAGGTTGATGATGTTCTTGTGTTTGCCCATCCCCTTCATCAGCTCCATCTCTGAGATCAGGTCTGCCAGGTCTTTATCAGTGGCATCATCTGCATGAAGAAGAGGATGGTTAAAAACTCAAGAGTGCACTGGCTCATTGGAAAGGATTTCTCCTAAGCACTCCCACTTTGGATTGCTGATGATGAGAAAACTCCTGGTACCTTTCAGCATCTTGACCGCCACTGTGGACACTTGCTCTGTGTGGTCTTTATTGATGCCGAACGCGTCTGCCCTCACCACCTGACCAAAGCAACCTTCGCCCAGTGGTTTTCCCAAGGTCAAGCTGTAAACAGTGGCAAGAAAGACAATCAAAATCAGTTAATGAATAACTTCATAAGCTGTAAAAAAAAAAGTTGTAAACAATTTTATAAGTCAATCACAAAAAGATTATGGGCTGTTAGTGAATGACTTACTTCTCTCTGAGGAACTCCCAGTCAGGGTCATAGGGAAGCTCAAACTCCATCACTCCAGCCAGCATCGGGGAACAACTGGAGGACAGTCTGGCCACTCTCATCAGAGACGCACTGGACTTGCCCGATGAGTTGGACTCCACAGAGTACTGGAGACAATTAAGAACACCAAAGTTTAGATTGATGACATTCGACCATCTGTCAATATAGCCAATATATGTCAGTAGTAGTGAGACCCTTCAGTGGACATAACAAGAACAACATGCACTGTGCAATCACTATGTACAGAACGTTCCAGAACCATATAGAGGTTAAGGAAAATGATATGACACGTTTGCCCCCTAATGTTGAGTCCCAGACGTGGGCAGAATCATACACGGTCTTACCTGTCTACGCAGAGGGAACTTAGAGAGCTTCTGAACAGGTAGAACATCGAACGGTTCTCTGCTAGGATGGACCTGCATACGGCAGAGAATGACAATAATGATGGCCATGACCAGGGCCATGACGCCCGGACGCGTAGATGATGATGTCCGTGTACTTGGTCTCCATTTTCTCCACTTCATCGGCCCCCTCCTCCTCTGCAAAAACACAACAACAACAACAACAAGAAAACACAT
>NC_045159.1:27706986-27709486 GCF_900700415.2 Clupea harengus
TGCGTGCGTGCGTGCGTGCGTGCGTGCGTGTGTGTGCGCGTGTGTGTGCGTCTTACCGAGCACATCAAGAAGGTAGCTGTGGGTGATGGAGCCGAACTTGTTCTCCACGACACACGTGTAGTTGCCCCGATCCGACGGAACCACACTCTCCATCACCAGGCTCCAGTGCTGGTGTCGAAGCTGTTGAACAGTAAACAAGACACGCGTGTTCATGCCCATGCTATATACACACACACACCGATTCACATCACTCAGGCTCTGCATCAGTGAGATAGACACAGGTGTTCTTGGGGGATGGCATGATGAGAGTGAAACTATACCTTGATGCCCCCGATGCGGTGCTCGCCCCGGAACTCGCGCCCATTCTTCAGCCAGCGGATGGTGGGTAAGGGGCTGCCCATGGCGGGGCAACGGAACTTCACCGTGTTGCCGGCCGGCACGGCATAGAGCTTCTTCTCCATGCGCTGTGTGAGTGTCCAGTAGGGTCCTAAAGGAGAGAGACGAGAGGAGACACAGATGAGCTTTACTGTCCACAGTGGAAAAAGAAATTATGTTTTTCAATTTCAGTGATTGGTCTTTTTGGTCTATGTTTATGTTTAACCGATGCACATTATACAGCACAGTCACCTCAGTTGACCCTACCTATACCCTGATGTTTATGTACCTTACACGCCTGCCTTATAAAAATGATATTCTAAGTTGTTTTGCCTGAGGCCATGCATAGCTGAGATTCTGTAAACAAACCAGACTTCCACCGCCCTGCCGTCTTTCTCAATATTTACAAACCAGAGCAAATAGCCCAGTCGACTATTCAAAAATAGAAAACCAAAAAACATTCTGAGCGCACGCTTTGACCGTCAGAGGCAGGAGTGAAACTGACCTCTGCTGAAGTACACCTGGTCATTCTCCGACTCCGTCAACATGTCGTCCAAGCCGTTGTCCTCATCATCATCTCCAGAGCCCATTGAGTCTGAACACATGGGTGAAAAAGAACACGATGTTACAGCAGCGATCTGAAAAGTCAACATCTAAAAACATTGCAGTGTTGGGCCAGCACAGTAGCATTCTGGGATATGTATGCGTGACACAGATGGACAACCATATCCCATGTAAAAGTTCAGTCCAGTATAGTGTACGGTGTGTGTTTGTGTATGTGTGTGACTGTGTAATGTAAAAAAATGTCTACCATACCTGCTACTGTGATGGTGAGGTTGCGCAGCATCTCCCGCGAGCCTCGCAGCACGCACACGTACACGCCCGAGTCCTCGAAGGAGATGTCGATGATCTCCATGACGCCGGCGCGGATGTGGATGCGGGTGCTGTGTTGCACGCGGGCGTCACCCTTGTACCAGAGCACCGACCCCCGGCGCCCGGCGTCACAGCGCAGCTTCAGCACGTCGCCTGGCTCCATCAACAGGTGCTCGGACAGGTCCAGCTGGTCCTGTGGCACATCTTGAAACAGAAACAGGGAGACAACAGGAAAACAAGTCCGGTTCTGTTAGATGAGTAGATCTATTGGGTTGTGATACTGGATTGTTCTCAATGGACTCAATGAAACTACTCAATATGCTAAGGAGCTCGACCAGAGCCTGAACCCTGAACTATGAACTGAACAGGTAATGCTGCTGCATTTCACAACACATCCTCTAGCAAGTTTTCTTACCCTCTGCCATTTCCGGAGGGGTGTTTGGCATCAGAGAATGAGACAGCAGTTCCTCTACAAGAAAAACAAAACAGAATCCAAAAATCATTAGACTACTTCTCGCCAGCCAAACAACATCATTAACTAAATCCAGCAAGAATGAAATGGCTGGCTTACCTGGGTAGACCTCGAGCCAGGCTGATTGCATGTACTGCCAAGAGGAAGTCTCTGCCTTGCACACATACTCCCCTGTGCTCTCCAGAGACACATTGTTGAGAGACAGGACATTCACCTTGGATATGTTACCCTCAAGAGGCTGTGGACAAAAAAACAAAACACCATGCAATCAGACACAATGACAGTACTGCACGCACCCTCCTTACCCCCTTTAAAACATTACATTTACATTTAGCAGACGCTTTTATCCAAAGCGACTTACATATGTGCGACTTACAATGTATACACATTTTACATTTTTCACTGATGGCACACAGGGAATCGAACTAGCAACCTTCTGATTACTAAACGACTTCTCTACCCCCTGTACCACATGCACTGGATGGTCTGGAGGAAGTTGGCGGGGAGAGAATGCGGAGGAAGCTGGACTGTTTTTTATTTAAATTTTTTTATGTGTATGTTTGATCCCCATTCCTGTTGTCCTATTCACTTCATAAATCTTGCTGCTATGACACCTGAATTTCCCTAACGGGATTAATAAAAGTGTATCTTATCTTATCTTATTGTGGCTTCTCTGAGAGGATGCCAGTCATGGTCAGAATGCTCCTTTTACCGTTAAAGCGCTCAGATGGGGCTGGCCGTCGGCTCCCAGGAGGCTGCCGTCCTTCTTGAGCCACTGGA